>NC_064865.1:30041336-30236336 GCF_024139225.1 Suncus etruscus
AGTGCTGGAAGGAAGAGGGGCAGAAGGGATAATGAGCTGCCCACCCTCAGTACTTCTGGGAATGCTCTTAAACACAGAGAGACCCTAGGGAGGTTGAAGGGCTAACTGGAGCAATAGTTCCAGCACACATTGGAGGGACTGGAATGGGGCCTTGCATAGCCCCAATACTGTCCCCGGTATCTGGGACATATCTGTGAAGAGGCCAAGACTCTCCTCCTGCCCCTAGGGATTTTTTAGAAGATGGCTGCTGGTATGGGCACATGTGGGCAGGGATCAGAGAAAAGGAAAATGCTTCCAAGGGAATTCCATTCGCCGCACCAGCACAGTTCCCAAGGACATACTGGTGTGCCACGACCATCTGTTATCTGGGACTCATGGAGTAGCTGCTAGAGGGGCAAACTGAAGAACTGGCAGAGTGCATAACAGTTGGGAACTTAGAAGAGCTGAGCAGGCTGGGGAGAAGGCTCAGAAGACTGCAGTACATGCTCTGCATGCAAGGGCCCCTTCAGTGTCCTGAGCACCACTAGATACAGCCTGAAACAAACAAGTCAAAGAAAGTTTGGGCATCCTGCCCTTCACAGTGCCAATATAGTGACAACTGGCAGCCTTGGTCTTTGACCCTTGGTTATCAAGACTTCCGCATGACCTCCATAGTTACCCAAAAAAGGGCAAGCAAAGGGTTAATTGTGAAAGGCCTGAGGCACCCCCCAGGGTTTGGGAGCCCCCCAAATGCTCACAACATTCCTGTGGCAGTAAAAATGCCCACTGGTCAAAAGCTGAGACTGAGAAGTTAAATAGTAGAACCCATGGGGCCGGGCGGTGGCGCTGGAGGTAAGGTGCCTGCCTTGCCTGTGCTAGCCTTGGACGGACCTCGGTTCGATCCCCCGGCGTCCCATATGGTCCCCCAAGCCAGGAGCGACTTCTGAGCACATAGCCAGGAGTAACCCCTGAGCGTCACCGGGTGTGGCCCCCCCCCAAAAAAATAGCAGAACCCAGCTAAGCTTCTAGACTTCTTCGCTTCAGAGCTCTGCAGATCCTCAACATCTTAATGCCCAGGTGCCAAGCAGTTTTTCTGAGAGTCAGTGAGGCTCATCTCCACCAATGCAGGCGAGACAAAATTTTAGCGCTGCTGCATGTCAGATGCCCTTAGCTGGTGTGTGTGTGTGTGTGTGCGCGCTCATGTGTGCTCATGTGTGTATACACGTGTTACATAACACACAGTACTATACAGATACATGTACAATGCAGCAAACATGTCCAATGGGATACTATATGGCTATATGGCTCTTCCTGGTATCTTACTATGAAGGTAGGTCATTTAGACAGGTTGGAGGGGTCCCTTTCTGAATTGGGGTACCTGTTCCAGTTCCCACATATAGCTCTGAGTCTGGCCTGACCTCCTTTCTGGTTATTCTGGTTGGGGTCCAGCATGCTAAGGTCATCCCTGGGAATACAGACAGTAGGGAGGGGCCAGGCCAACACCCCTAGACAAGGTGTCCTATTCTCCGGGTTAGACAAACAGCTTCTCAGGAGGAGGCAGCCCCTGATCCCAGGACTCTTTAATTTGGCTCCCAACTTCATCCAAGACAATATTTTCATTTTCCACATAAGCCTGGCTAGTGGGATCCAGCACCCAGCCCTGGTCCAGCTCTTGGCTGAGGATGGAGCCCCTCATTTCCGCCACCTAAATCACCCTGTGATTTACGGGGTTCTGTGCTCCTAGCATTACACTAAGCACTCCACATACCCTTTGCTCTTTTCACCAGAACAAGGTGCTGCTGGAAAGAGGCCAAATCCTTTTTCCATTTTGCAAACGAAGACTTTATTCTTAGAGAAGTTATGGAAAGTAGAGTATGGTCAGAATTCTTAGAGCAAAAGACCTAAGAGGAGCCTGTCCTGTTTGAGTCCCAAACATTTATCCCACCTCAGAACAGGAAGGAGACCGTGCCTATTTCCACCTCTGCACCAGCTGCAAAAACAGAACGTTAAACTGGCCCATCCACTCTGGCCCCAGCTCAGTTCCTGGAGATGATGCTCCAGCCCCTGCCTGGGTTTCAGGTAACCAGCTGCCCAGCTAAGCCTCTGGGCTCTTGCTGTCCCTGGAAGCTCTTAGCCCAAGGATCTGGGGTTTCCCATATAGAGGGGCTGCCAGCCTGTCTTTGGAAAGCTTCAGCTAGATGTCTAAGTGGTCTCACTGAGGGTACTCCCTAAGTACCCATTGGGGTCCATCTAGGGAGGCAGAGGAACTGATGTCTTGATGGTAGCCTCCAGAGTCCTCTCAGTCCTGTCTCCACAGTGTGACTCTCATGGTGGAGTTTCTGGCCCTGCAGAATCTCCTGGACCTCTGATCTTACAGGTGGACCCTTCCTGGCCATCCCCAGCTGTTTGCTCATCATTCATTCCCCTCCTACCCACTTGGTCACTTTGGCCTAAAAGGTGGATTGAAGCTTTGGATAAAATGCACATAGCTGGGAGCCGGAGAGATAGCATAGCAGTAAGGCGTTTGTCTTGCATGCAGCCGATCCAGGACAGATGGTGGTCCGAATCACGGCATCCCACATGGTTCCCTGTGCCTGCCAGGAGCAATTTCTGAGTACAGAGCCAGGAGTAACCCCTGAGCACTGCTGTGTGACCCAAAAACAAAACAAACAAAATGATGCGCATACCTTTGGACAAAGCTAGGGCCCCATTGGCTCCTAGCCTCAGGGTGAGCCTCAGTCAGCCCTGCTTCACTGATTTAGTCTTAGTTGCTACTGCATAATGATACTCAGTGTCTGGACCTCCCTTATGGGATAGGTGCAGATCTTTAAACAACATAGCTCATTGACTCCTCATGACCCTCAGTTGTGAGTGCCATTACTCCCATTCACAGATTCAAACAATGAGGCAGCACAGGGTCTAACTGAGCAGTCCAGGGACAGTGGGACTCTGGACTTGCTGTGCCAGAGGAAGGAGAGTGAGGAGCTCAGGACGAGCTTCTGGCTATAGGAGAGAAGCCCAAGGCCAGAGAACACAGCAGGCCAATGCCTGTAAGAATGCAGACACAGTGCCTAAGGATGGACCTCTGCTCCCCCATTAATGAATTCCCGGAGCCCTAAACACCATCTGGGCACAAGATTGATGCTTAGCAGACATTTGGTAAGAAAGAGAAGAAAACAGACTTGAACAAATGGGGCTGGAGCACATGCTCTGCGTGCAGAAGGACGGACTTAATCCCAGACATTATGTGGTTTCCCGGTACTGACCACAGAGAAGTAACTCTCTGTTACATTGGAGGTCTTGACCAATGGGACTGGCAGGATTGGGAGATGGGTTAAGCTGTTGAACCCTCCAGCATGCTCTGGTATATGGGGGCCAAAGGTGAAGAGGGAAAGGGGAAAAACAGGCTGTGAGAGTAGAGAGGCAAGGGGAGTCTGGGGAAGAGGTGAAGGGAATTAGGAGGCCTTGGATGATCAGAGTATGGTTCTTCCTATAGAAAGGGGGGCTTGTTCCTGTAACCTGTAAAGAGATGGGGATATGCCAAGAACAGAGAAGGGCAAGACTTTGGCTTACTTATAGACCCTTCACTGCGTTGGGAGCAAATGGTCCAACTAGCACAGGCTGTACCCTTCCCTTAGAGACCATAAGACTAATCTATATCAGATGAGGGGGAAGGGACCTCATAGCTGCAACAATGGGACAATAACTTAGTCCATCAGCCTCAGTTTTTCCATCTCCTAAAAACTAATGTGTGCTCTGACTACAGAGAAGTGCCAAGACACTGTCAGCACAGAGCAACGTCACGCTTCTCACCTCCTCTAGGTTTGTTTTGTTTTGGAACACAGCTGATGGTGTTCAGGCAACCATGTGGTGCTAGAATCTAAACCTGGGACACCTCTTCACATTTGGGGGGGGGGGGGTAATGCCAACCTATTTTTTCCGTGCTCAGAAGTCATTTCTGGTAGTGCTTGGGATCAAATCAGTGTTGGCTGTGTTCAAGACAAGAGCCCTACCCACTGTACTATCTCTCTGGTGCCATCTTGTTCTAACAGTGAACACTGTCTATAGTCTGCTCAGCCTGACTCCTTCTATGGGGATGTGGCCTGGTGCAGAAAAATGAGGCTTGGCAGGTGCTCCCCAGCCACAGAACAGCGGGAGTCGGGCATGGGGTGGAGTGGGGTTACATATTAGAAGCTCACTCAGAAGGTAGCAAAAAGCAGTGAAGCAGGCACCCAGGACTCTAATAACACTCTGGAAAGGTCATGTGTGGGCTGCACATACAGTCCTTCCCTGCTGTATCCTGGGCTCCCTATGGTCCATGTTTGTCTGTCTCTCTGAGTAGTCTCAAAGGAATCCTCAAGGCTGAAGAACACAGATGGGACAAGACCCCACAGGGAGTGGGACGAGGGTGCATGCATGTATATATGTGTGAGTGTGCATGTGTGATATGGAGACTCAGCAGGAGACGGGTTAGGTAACACACTATCATTTGCAGTTTACTACTAACCCTTTGGCCCTGCTCTGAACAGTGGTTTTCAAATTCTCTAACACCATGAACTTATAAAGTGATGAAAGAGCCTGGTGGCCTGGGCATTGGGAGTTCCCAGTTCCAGGCTTGGGCATGAGAAGGAATCAGGGTAGGAGTGAGTGGTGCTGTTTGCTGCCCATCGAGTCTTCCACCTGACAGTCCTTTTGGGGACTATTCCCAGAACAAAGTACAAAAGCTTCGAGGGCCAGGAGAAGGTCTAGGAAGTTGAGGCACGTGCTTTGCATGCATGTGGCAAATGCTAATCTGATTCCTGGCACATGGTCCCTGAACACACCTGGCGTGGCCTTGGTGTCACTGGCACCAAGGGGGTTGAGCAGCATCAGATCTTGGAACCCAGGGCCAGAGCAATAGCACAGCAGTAAGGCATTTGCCTTGCAAGAGGCCAACACAGGATGGACCCTGTTTTGAATCCTGGCATCCCATACGGTCCCCTGAGCCTGCCAGGAACGACTTCTGAGTGCCACTAGGTGTGACCACCCCCCCCCCAAAAGATCTTAGAACCCCAGCACTAACCCACCAGTAACCCAGTTGACCGAGTATAATCAGAAAACCCTGGCCTCCAGAGAGATAGCACAGCGGCGTTTGCCTTGCAAGCAGCTGATCCAGGACCAAAGGTGGTTGGTTCGAATCCCGGTGTCCCATATGGTCCCCAGTGCCTGCCAGGAGCTATTTCTGAGCAAACAGCCAGGAGTAACCCCTGAGCACCGCTGGGTGTGGCCCAAAAACTCAAAAAAAATAAAAATAAAAATAAAAAAGAAAGCCCTGGCCCCTAAAAATGCCTCGTGGCAATCTGCTCAAAGTATCTCTGATGCCCAAGGCCAATTAGAGAATTAAAGCTGATCACTCAGCTCTTCCATGACCTTCTTTACTTCCTTCCAGATTACATGATCAATTTCTTCAGCTTTCCCAAATCTTGAGGGTTTCAGAAGTTCCCAGAAAGGAAACCTGGGCTTAGACCCACAGACACACAGTCCCCAAGTCAAGTGGCCTAGGGGCTTCACCTGGGAATACCACAGAACCTGCACCCATGAAGCTGCCCTGAGCATGAGGGAGCAGTCTGCTTGGAAGAAGTGGGTGCTACACTTGGGCTTCTGTCTGTGGTTACTGGAGGGAGGTGGCGAGGGCAGGGGAAGGAATCCTCGGCATGCTCACGCGCCCTCAGCTGGCCCAGGTGACCAGGGTGTGGCTGAGAGGGCAGAGTATGAGCAGGGTGCTGGCAAGGATTCCCTAACTGGCTCCTGCATAGAAGTTATCTAATGAGCAGGTGCAGAGAGGAAGTGAAGACCTCATGGTGTCACTGGAGTGGGCGGTTGGAGCTGGAGACCTGCTCTCTATCTCTGCATTTTCAGAGTTGCTACAATGGCACCATTTTTTCCCAAGACCAACTATTGGGGAGATTCTGCTGGTGACAAGATGTCAACGAAAGGTTGGAAGGTGAGCTGGATTCAATATCCCTTCCTGAGAATCCCCAACAACTCCATTCTCTCTAGCCACTTCCTACCAGGTGTGGCCTCAAAAACAAACCAAAGTGAAAATGAGAATTTATAACCAAATTTGATTTGGAGACCACACCCAACAATACTCACAACTTTACTCCTGTCTCTGTGCTCAGGAAATCACTTCCAGTTGGTGCTGAGGGAACCATATGGGGTACTAGGAATCAAAATGGGGTTGGCTGTGTGCAAAGCATTCATTTAAATACACCCCCTATACTATATGACTCCTACAACCTGATTTTAAAAAATGGACATGGTAAGTGGGGCCCTTGCCTCTCTCTAAGCCATGTATGTTCTCCTCTAACAGACCATGGCTCCTGGGCCCTGTTCAGCAACCCCTAAATCACAACCTATTGGAAAAAATACATTTTCATCCTTGGGACCCAGTACTTTTTGAATGCTACAAGCTCATTCTCGAACCCTCTTCCTTTTCCTTGTCACCCCAGATCCAGGATGGGATAGAGTTGGTGCTCCTGCATCCACCCAGCCTTGGGCCACCCCCCCCCCCATCCCCACCAGAAATGCCAACCAAAGCAGAGTAGGGGAGGTGACATAAGACAGGCTGACACAGGTGGCTCTGGGCTATCAGGTATGAAAGGGGGTGTAGGTGTGTGTCCCATCTGATTGGCAATTATTTAGAATCCTCAGATGCTTGTGTTCTTTGATCGCTCATCACTGCCACTGGTCGGGGCTGTGTACAACACTATCCCCAGAGTCAGTCAAACTAAAGCCCAGACAACAAGGACAGAAAGTAGAACCACTTCCACCCTCACTGGGCACCTTTGGGGGTCCCTATAATTCCGCTTTACCTGGTTTGTGAAGAAAACCATGTGTGCTGGGGTGGGGTGGGGGGGATTGATGTTGGTTCAAGTCCAGCGATTCAGACAGAAATAGGGCTTGGAAGCTTCCCCATGGTTCTAATACATGTCGCCTAAGATCCAAACCTTCTTCCCTTCTTGTGAGGGGCCAGGCCCAGGGCGGCTCTGTACACTGACCGCACAGTCACAACACAAAGCTGACTCCCTTCTGTCCCGTCACACCCTGTAGTCTACTCTGTCCTGTTCCACTCCATACTCCTTTCTGCCCTCTTATCCCACCCAAACACCCCCTCCTGTTGCACCTACATACCCCCTTTGACCTCCCTAACAACACCTCTTTGCTGCTTCCACTGTGCTCACAGCACTATCAGGCTCCCCCCAACTGTGCTGGACATGCCAGAAGCAGAAGCAAGCAAGTCTGTAGCAGAGACCTCTGCGTTTGTTTCCGACTTTCTCAGGCCTGGGAGCAATGAAAATGCAGAAGGGACAATGAAAACAAGGCAGGTGCCCCAGCCCCCCATTGTTCTCAGCTGGGACAGTCACCCTCCCCACAGCTGGGCAGCCATCCCGTGAGAGCAGAGCTCAGAGCAGCGCCTCACCAGGACAGAGGCTGACCTGGGAGGGCGGCAGGTGGGGCTTAGGCAAACAGGCAACACCGCTGGGGGCTGAGCTCAGGATGAAAGTCAGCAGAGTTCTCAGGCTTCGGCTCAGGCTTGCTGCAAATTCTTGGAGCCTTGGACCAGTTCAAACCCCACCGCCACCCCTCGCCCCTGTAGCTGGACAACTAGCGCTGGGGCTTGCGTAACACTCCATCTTCCCTGCAGGCAACCCTCTGAGCTGTGTTCTCAAAATCTACCCTGCGGTAATTCATTGCTCAGTTGCTTAGGGAAACCATGCGGTGCCAACCCCCCACCCCACCCACAGACACAAAGCATGCTCTCCAGCCCTTTAAGACTTCTGCAAGGAAAAAAAAAGACTTCTTCAAAGCTCACTGCCTCAAGTTCTGGAGACTCAAGGCAGGGGGAGCTGTGCATATCACCTCCCTCTCTTAACCCCAGGCCCTCCTGAGCCTATCATGAAGGTCACAGAAAAGGGGAACTGCCACCCTGTAGTCAGTACCAAGCAGAGAGTTCTGGTAATGGGAACTCTCAGATTCTCAGAGGATCCTTTGCACCAAACCTGTCTCCTGTCCCAGGACCGAGCCAAGAAATACCAACCAGAGGAGTAGGGGTGTGACAGTAGGATGGGCTGACACTGGTGACAGGTGGCACTGAACTATCAAGCTATGAAATGGGGTGCAAGTGTGCCCCCATCTCATTTGGGGATTAGTTAAAACTCTCAGATGCTTGTGTTCTCTGATCCCCCATCATTGCAAGGTCACCCTGACCTTGCAGGGGAAAGGAAGGAGCAGACACCAGTTCCAGCCACTGAAGTTTCTAAAAACAGCCCAAGCTGTGACAAAGGAGGTCAGCAGAACTGCTGAGTGGCCATTGCCGCTGTGGGCTCCCCGTCTCAGCAGGCACATCTGATTGGGGGCCTGGATGACCTAGCCCACCTGCTCCTGAGTCACTGCTGGTGTGCGTGCGATGCTTAGTGAGCAGCAGGTTAAGCTTGAGTGCATCTAGAGGGGGGCTGTAATCCTGACCCACTGGGGCATGTTGTCATGCCCTTCTCAGTCCTTCCTTACCTGGGCAGGCTGCAGAGAGCACCTAGACCTCACATGTCACATACAACAGACTGCATTAGGAAGCAGGGCTGGATGTTGGTATATAGGCTATATGTCCTCCCAACAGGCACTGGACAGAAACAGCGGGAGAAAGGAGAGGAGAGGCCACCTGCACCCCAGTGTTGGTGCTGCTGCCAACACCACTGAACCAGGCCTGAGCACAAGACACTCTTCCCGATCAAACCATTCACTATGTGAGTGGCACTTAAGTCAGAAAAGAACCCAGCACAATAATGTTCCTTCCAAGATACATAGGCAGTGAATGTCCTACCCTGCCCCATCACAGACTTTGTTTCTAGGCAGGGACTCTTCTCCCACTCAGTCGGTCTATAGATCCGGCTCACTCCCAGGTCAAGGCCCTGGGGAGAAGCCAGCCAGACTGCAGACTTTGGAACCACCTGGGAAATTCCAAAGGAAGGAGGCCTAGAGGTGTCCCCATACCACCTCAACACCCCAGACTCCTACCTCCAGGGGTAAAAATCCTGCTCCTTAAGTATCACTTTAGGGAAGTGGCTGATACCCCACTGCCTGCTCCTCATACTTCCTGGGCTTACCAATGCTCTCCCCCCGACCCCAACTTCAGTACCCAGAAACCTTGAGTTCTGGGGAAGAGGGACTTATCAGTAAGCCTGCCCATGTATAATTTTTGTTTTGAGCATTAGATCTCTTCACTCACCACAAAGCAAAAAGTACCTGAGAAGAGTTCAGTGGCCGAAGTACCTGCCCTGTATGAGGGGAATCCCTAGCAGTACCACCCCACTCCACCCTACTCCTACCCACTTGCAATGAGCAAAATTCTGGAAGCAAAATAATAGTGTGCAATCTCTGAAGGAAGAGCACAACAAAATGTGTGACCCTGAGTAAATTGTGCAAGCACAGTAACTCATGTGTGTAGATTCCTAGTCAACAATATCAAGAGGAAGATTTAAAAAGAGAAAAGCAGGGCCCGGAGAGATAGCACAGCGGCGTTTGCCTTGCAAGCAGCCGATCCAGGACCAAAGGTGGTTGGTTCGAATCCCGGTGTCCCATATGGTCCCCCGTGCCTGCCAGGAGCTATTTCTGAGCAGACAGCCAGGAGTAACCCCTGAGCACTGCTGGGTGTGACCCAAAAACCAAAAAAAAAAAAAAAAAGAGAGAGAAAAGCAGCAATTTGGAGCTGGGGAGGAGTCTCAAGGACTGAGTGCAAGCTTTGCATGTGGGAGCCCCAGGTCCACTCCCTAGAAGCAGGGCCAGAGTGATAGCGCAGCAGTAGGGCGTTTCCCTGAACATGGCTGACCCAAGACGGGACCTCGGTTCGAGGTTCCCCAAGCCAGGAGCAATTTCTGAGCGCATAGCCAGGAGTAACCCCTGAGCATCACCAGGTGTGGCCCAAAAACAAACAAAACAAACAAAAAAAAAAAACAATCCCTAGAAGCAGGTTCTATCCCTAGATTCTATGTGGTTTCCCAAGTTCTTTAGGAAAATCAGTCCTGAGAATGGCCAGGTGTGACCCAGAAAAACAAATAAACAAACAAACAATGTGATTAGGTCTAAAGGACAAAGAAAAAACTTCAGAGGTGTTACTGGAGATGATATTAACCTTTAAATTTGTCTCCTGTGAGGCCACCACCTGCCTGACCCTGACCCCTGCTTCTTCCCTCTGCAAAAGGGTTCTCTCCGCCCCTCAACACCAGTCCCTGCAAGATCTTCTGGAGGGTCATGTGCATGTACACAGACATGCATGCACGCGCGCGCGCGCACACACACACACACACACACACAAATAAATCATTTTCATTTAATTTCATCTGAAATGCAAGCTAACTTCCTTTGGCTCAGCCTCCAGTGGGAGACGGACAACAGCTGTTTTCCATCCATTCCGGAATCAATTGTACAAGAAGTCACCAGCTAGCAGGTGTGGGTAGGAGAGTGAGCGTGAGGGAAGGATGGTGTGGTCCCTACCCACAGCTTGCTATTCCCAGATGGAGCAGCAATGAGAGCCAAGTATGAGGAACAAGACCCCACCACCAAAATCATGTAAGACAAGCAGCTCCAGCTTCTTGTGGCACCCCCAAGCCCATTCTGCCAGACAGCTCACAGCATAAATAGAATCCCCAAATAGTGTGCAGAACCTCCAGTCCCACCCTTGTACAGGACTAGCTACCTACGTATGCCACAAGGCAGACAGCGCAGCAGGCAAAGGGATCGTCTGTGGCCACAGTCCCCACCCCATCCCCAGCCAACTGGGATGTGGACTTGAGCAGGGAAAAGAAATGTGTTTTATGCTGAAGGTCTGGAAAAGTACTGTCAGACTTTCCTAGCAGACTGTGCAAAGGGGTGGGGTAGGGAAAAAAAAACCTTGCGCACCCCAACCTTGGGCCCCCAGACCAGGTCAGGGTGGTGGCAGGAAATGGAAACTCTCCTGCAGCCCCCTGTCAAAACAGAGAGTAGGACAGCATGCTAGCCACCCCTGTATTTGTGTATCTGTTCCACTCCCTAAGTGCTGGGACTTTCCCAAGGCTTTGCTGAACCCCAACAAACCCCTAAGCTCTCAATCTTCCCAACAGTGTGGGAGGTCATGTACTCCAGCTTACTGCTCTCTTCCTATTAATTTCTGCTCCTTCAGTTGGAGTGATTTAGAGCAGGTAAGGTGGTTGCCTTGCAGCAGCCAATCTGGGTTCAATCCCCACCAAAGTCACTCCAGGAGTGATCCCTGAGCACAGAGCTTAGAAAAAAAGCCCTGAGCACAGTTGGGTGTGATCCAAAACAAAAACAAATTTCTGTCCTTTCTTCTTTCTCCGTATTGTTTGCCAACACGATCATACTATCTTTTATTTTTGTGAAGTTGTCACCACCATTACAGCACGTGTTTTGCTTGTATTGTGTAAGGTTCAGGGTTTGATTATAGCACAAAAATAAAAAATAAATAAATAAAAATGTATAAATAAACCAACAGCCACAATAATCAGTAAAATCTAATTAGCAATGCAGGGGTGGTGAACATCATAACGAAAGAGTCACCTCACCAGAATCCTTCCTACAGGCTGGGCTGACCTCTCTGCCCCCCGACCCTTACCCCCTAATAAGAATTGCATGAAGGCTGGGGTAGGGTTGCACCAGAGCTGTCCTGAATCTTGCCTCTAAATAGGTTCTTCGGTTCATCCAAAGGTTTTCTAGACTCCTACAGAGCTTGAGAGTTAGACAAAGGCCAGTCATGCCCATGGGCCTCTAGAGACTTGGCCAGTACTGGGCCCAAAGCAGAAGCTCCCTCAGTCCTGCCCCCTCTGGGGACTCACGTTCTCCCTGTTGATTCTGAGCTCAAGGGTCTGACTTCACACTGTTCTTGTCTGCTGACAAAAGCCCACCTTGGGGGCCAGAGCGATAGCACAGCAGTAAGGTGTTTGCCTTGCACGCAGCCAACACAGGATGGACTCTGGTTCAATTCCCGGTATCCCATATGATCCCCCAAGCCTGCCAGGAGAGACTTCTGAGTGCAGAGCCAGGAGTAACCCCTGAGTGCCTGAATGTGAAACACCCCCCCCCCAAAAAAAAGAAGTCTACCTGGAGTCCCTTTTGCTTGAGACCTGTCCCTCAAATGTCCCGCCAACTAATAAAAATGACATCAAACTGGCAAGTACAGAGCTCATCCTTTTATAATTGTTTCTCTGGGGCCAGGGTGGTAGGTAGCACAGTGGTAGGGCATTTGCCTTGCATGGGGTGGACCTGGGTTCAATCCCTGGCATCCCATACCCCAGAGCCTGCCAGGAGCTATTTCTGAGTCCTGAGCCAGGAGTAACCTCTGAGCGCCACAGGGTGTGGCCCAAACAAACAAACAAACAAACAAACAAATTGTATTCATCTGTCTTCTGTGTACCTTACACTTGAAACTACCCACACAGATCAGGCATTCATCTTACCTTCCCCTCAGCACAAATAAAAGGAGTAGGGGAGAGAGTGGGGGCTCTTCGTTTTCATAGCAATGCAATACCCTTATGGAAAAAGAAGGTAAAGAACAAACAGGCATCCCAGCTCAGCAAAACCTGGCTGTTTTTCAACAAAATTTCCCTGAACTAATGCAAATGCAGAAGCAACCACATATGAAGGGGAACGGCCCAGCCTTCCCCTCTCCCCTTGTTTTGTGCAAATTGGAAGTCTGACTTAAGGGCTCAGACCGATTTTGAAAAACCCAATTTGAAGCACCAGGAAACCACACAGTCCCCAGGGGAGACAAGGGTGTGCCTGGGCAGCTTAAACAACAGGTAACCTCATTCTGGGTTAGCGGTCAATGTATCCCTACCCCACCCCAGCCATCAAGAAAAGCAAGGAGGAGGCCAGAGGGATAGGGAGCTTCCCTTGCACAGGACTGACCCAGCATTATATATGATTGCCTGCGAACTGCCAGGAGTGATCCCTGAATACCTCTGAGAGTGACCCCTAGGCAAACCATCAAAAAGCAAGAGGGGATGTGCTGAGCAGAGGGGGAGTGTGGGTGAGTACCAGGCAGGAAACCAACTTCAAAAAGGGGAGCTCTTCAGTTTTTAGTGACCCCAAACCGAGCGGGTGGGGTGACTACTTGCTGCTCTGCTCTCAGCCCTCCTGAAATGAATGGTGTGCCCACACTGGGGATCTCGACCTCCTGACTCCTCCTCCTCAGCTCTTTTGGTAAACACCTTCTAGGGCAAGACCCCAAAGTGACCCCTCTGCTGCTAGGAAGATGCATGCACCCCGGGCCCCCCCCATGGTCTGTCCTAGATCAGTGGTAACTCTCCCCCACCTGCCAGGTGGTGTTGGGCTGTAGCCCCCTCAGATGCAAGGGGTCAGTCAGTGCTTACTATTTGCTTGTTTAGAGAAAGTGGGCTACCTTGGGGCCAGAGAGATAGCATGGAGGTGGGGTGTTTGCCTTGCATGCAGAAGGATGGTGGTTCTAATCCTGGCATCCCATATGGTTTCCCGAGCCTCCCTGGGGGCGATTTCTGAGTGTGGAGCCAGGAGTGGCCCCTGAAAGCTGCCGGGTGTGACAAAAAAAAAAAAAAAACCCAAACAAACAAAAAAAGAAAGTGGGTTACCAGAGGTACTGAGTGACTTTTTTTTTTTTTTACCTGAAAAGGGAGTGGTAGGCCAAATAAAATTTGGGAAACTCTGGGCTAGACAGAATCCATCCAGACATATGCTGCCTCGTTGCCCTGGGGAGGGCAGGTGACTGAGTCAAGGGCATGTGGGGACAGAATGGGTGGTGGGATCATCACAGGGAAGACAGAGCTAAGAGTGGACATTTTCATGATTGGGAGACTGGGGACAGAGGGTGGGAACAGGAGGCTCAGAGAAGATAAGCGGCCAACATACCAGGTTTCAATTCCCAGTACCCCATATTCAGTACCCTGAATCCCACCAAGAATGATCCCTGAGTTCAGAGCCCAGAACAAACCCTGAGCACCACCAGGTGTAGCCTTCAAAACAGAAGCAAACTACCCTTTTGCACCTAAGCCAGTGATCCTTGGAGGCGTGAGGGAGGAGTGGGAATGTGGACAGGCCCACCCTCAGTCTTCACATGCTAGGAGGTTAGGCACTCATTTGTGGATCCATGCAGGCAGCCCTAGGACAGGTCAGCAGTCCTGTTGACATTATACCCCACATCCAACCACCAACATGTTTTTTCTTAATGCTCTCCTGCTCCCCCCAGGCAGGTCTCTCACCAACCTTTTAGGCAGGAACTATTTCTTGTATGTCTAAGCATGCCACCACCAGGAAAGCTGGAGGAGGGGGCTTCTAAGGAGAAGGCTCCAAGCCATAGTACATGAGGGGTTCCATGAATGAGACCTGAACTCAATTCTCAGAACTACATAGAGCCCCAGGAGTCACAGGCAAATCCCTGGTGCCCCCCAAGCTCTGCCCAGTGCCCTGGGTGACTGCCAACACCACCGGGTTTAAACTGAGCGCACAGCAGAGCTCAGTGACCAGCTAATGGCTGGAGACCAAGTCTTTGAATCAGAAAGCAGCAATGGCCTGGCCGAGACAGACTCGGCTTTCTTCCCTTCACCATCTCCCAGGGCTACTCTGAGCAGAACTTGGGACTGAGGGCAAGATGGGGGGGGGGGGGGGTGGGAGCGGGGAGGGGAGTATGAGGGGTGTTGAAAAGCTGGTAACCAGGCCACTCTCCCTCTTCCTGCTCCCCAGGGGTGCTGACAAGACACGACTGCACCGCAGGCCCCACTCAGCCCACTCAGCACTTCTATTGGGGTGACGAGCGCCCTGCTGGGAGGGAAGACAGGGCTCAGGTCCAAAGCCAACACTGTCAGGATGCATCCCTGCAGGGGCCAGGAGGTGAGCAGGTATTTGAACAGAACTAGAAGCAGGCAGGGGGCTGCCATCCTGATCCTCCTGAGAACCACGAGTAGGTGCCACCCAGTGCCCAGAGCAGGGGAGGGACCCCAGCCCTGGGCGGAACACAAGGGTTACACCCTCCAAAGCCAACCTTCTGTCTAATGAAGAGCCTGGGGCTCTCCAGCCCACAGCAAAGTGGAGTCTCCATCCCATCCCCAGCAGGCAGTAGTCACAGGCTTGCCTCAGGGGCAGGGAGCAGGCTGGAGTCTCAGTGAGCCTGGGGAAACCAAGGCAGGGGCACAAGTGTCCCAAATGTGGTTCAGTAACAGCTGGTGACTGGTTATGTGGGCACATGGGCAGACAGGAAGACCGATGCTTTGATGCAAAGGCACTTAAAGGCACTTCACCCTCGGCTTCTTGGTGTTTTTTTGTTCCTCAAGGTTCAGGCTCTGGGCTCCCTGGCCTTCAATCTTATGGGTCAGGGGCCTGTTGTGGAAGGCAGGAAGAGGCCACAGTGAAAAGGACTGAGGAAGAGGGTACACAGGCTAGAACACATGATTTACAGGCAGAAGCCCAGGTTTGATCACCTGCACATGATCCCCCAGGTTTTGTTTTGTTTTTGTTTTTTTTTGGGTCACACTTGGCAACGCTCAGGGGTTACTCCTGGCTCTAGAAATCGCTCCTGGCAGGCTTGGGAGACCATATGGGATGCCGGGATTCAAACCACCATCCTTCTGTATGCAAGGCAAACACCTTGCTATCATAGCAGAGCAAAACCAGTGAGACTGGGGCCGGGCGGTGGCGCTGGAGTTAAGGTGCCTGCCTTGCCTGCGCTAGCCTAGGACGGACCGCGGTTCGATCCCCCGGTGCCCCATATGGTCCCCCAAGAAGCCAGGAGCAACTTCTGAGCACATAGCCAGGAGTAACCCCTGAGCGTCACAGGGTGTGGCCCAAAAACCAAAAAAAAAAAAAAAAAAAAAAAAAAAAAAAACCCAGTGAGACTAGTGGAGGAAGAGTTGAGGGGGGCAGAAAGATGAGGAAGTGGTGAATCTCAGCTCCGATTCTGATCTCATAGCTGGGGTTGAAGCCTGTCACTTGCTCAAAGATTTCTTCCATCTCTCTACAAAAAAGTGAAGCTCCCAGCAGGCAGCAGTCCCATTGTGCAATTACACCTGGCCCAGACAGCCTTGCCCCATGGTGCTGGCTGCAGTCACCAACAGTTGAGTGACCTCGGGGCCACCTCTCTCTGCCACCCCCACCTCCCTGGAGTAAACCACATTATCAGTGGACCTGGACCTCAAGTTCGCTGGGAATGGGCAGGGTTTCACATGCCTCTCCACCCTCCTGTGTACCGAGACAGTGAAGATCAAGGGCAGAGAGAGGCGAGACCAATAAGAGCAGAGTCCACAACTCCTGGGCCATCCCCAAGGTCATCGGCTCTTAGTCCAAGGGGAGAGAAGCCCCAAGGAAGATTTCTGATGAGACCCTAACTGCTCTGGCTGTTGCCAGGAGCCCCAGGAAGTGGAATGCCAATCACCTTCCCACCACCTACCTGAGCTGCCCCTTCCAAGAAGGCCTCCCTAACTGCCCCAGAATTCGAATTGCTCCATGATTGTACTTTATTGTACTGTGAGCACGGCAACCTTGAAAGTTACATAACCGCCCAAGGCCTGGGCTTTGGCTCAAAGACAATAAAGGGAGGCTGGTTAGATTACCACTGAGCACCCTTTCCAGCACCAATTTTATGAGGCAGCATCAGCAGAGATACCCAAAGCCTGATTCTCCTTCTCTACCAGCCTGCTCTGTCTCCCCACATCCTACTTGGAGAAAGCAACAAAAGATAGCTCCTGGGGTGCTGACCCCTAGGTGCAGGGTCCTGGGGATGGGCAACTCCCAGGAGCATCAGCAAATCATTCCATACTAGGATCTGAAGATCCAACAAACAAATCCAGACTTACAATTTTAGAATTTTGTTTTCTCCTAGGGGAAAAAAGAGTGGCTAGTGGATGATGCAGAATCTGGTACACATCAGAGGAAGGGGGTGCTCCACAGATTAGGACACTTGGCAGCCTGCAGGAGATAAGCTGAATATGTGGGGACGTGCTACAAAACACTAACAAGGCTTCTTCCATTTTTGGATATTTTTCCCCTTTGGCTGCAGTGCCAAGCATCCAACCTCGGGCCTCACACTAGGAAGGCAAGTGCTCTGCTCTATGGCTGCTGAGCTGGTTTTGAATTCAAGGCTAGGATGTGGCTCTGTGGTATAGTACATGCCTCACATGTGCAGCTCTGTCTTCATCCCCAGCACCACAGAACAGAGAGCAAAGAGAAGTGGCTGAAAGGGAGTAGATGTTAAACTTACAGATAAAATAGCTCGCCTCTAAATTTGCGCAAGCTGAGCTACCTAAACCTGAGCTTAACTTCTACATGGTCCCCAGCACAACCCTAGGCTCAGTCTTCTAATCTGGCCAATGGGTCTGTGTGTGAACCTCCAAAACTCACGAGTTAAGGGCAAGACCTCAGAGAGAGATCTGCAGACTCAAGGTGAAGTCTGGGATGGGGGAAATGTGTGTTTCTGTAGCTTCCTAGAGGCACCCCAACCCCAGATGCTGCAGGGAGCACCCTGGCCTCCCCTGCACGACAGTCCTAGTGGCACGGAGGGTGGGTGGGTAACGCAGGCCCCCATCCTGCCGCTGGAGGTTATGCTTGGATACCTCTTCCTGCAAACAACTCGGCCTTGCTCCTACTCCTCAGAAGGCTCTGAAGATCAAACAGCACTTTCCAAAAGGAAGGGGCAGGGGGGTTGCTTCCCCCCCCCAAAGCATGTCCACTTGCCCTCCTCTGTTTCCGCAGTACGTGGTCAGAAGACATGACCCAAAAGGCAAGGACAGGCCCCTTCTCTATGGAGCAGGCCTGAAGCAGCTTAGTGCACAAAGTACATGCTCAGTAAACTCCATGCTGCATGAAGGTCAAGGTATTTGCTCACTTTTCTGCGGTACAGAACTAGGGGCCCTATTTGACCCCCCATCCTTGCTAATGTGGACTCAACTGGCTGCTGGTGGAGTTTTCTTCAGGTGGTTCAGGTGAAAGAGTTCAGGAATGGGAGAATAGGGGACGCGAAGATGCGAAGAGAAGTTCCTGTATATAAACGAGCTCAGAGAGGGAGGTCAGTTTAGTCTGCAAGTTCCTCCAAGAGGAGCAGATAACAATGACTTTGTCCAGAGACTGAATTTCCCTTTTTAATCTTCATGGTGGTCAAATGGGAATTGTTACTTTCCCTTCTGAAGCTGAATGGGTTCAGGATGAAGCAGAAAAACTCCTAAGCCACTGTGGACAGCACAGCACCAGCAGCAAACAACTGGAAGAAGGTATGGGAGGTCACTCTGACACCCTTGCAGGATCCAGATGTCCCAGAAGAGGTTGGCATGCCACTGGGTACCGGGGGCCCACAGACACATTTGAGCTAGTCAGTGGTCCATGGAAAACCAGCCTCTTGGTGGGCTTGTCTCCTGGGCTTGGCCAGGAGCACTGGGGTGGGGAGGGGCACTTCTGCCCACACAGGGCTCCTACTGTCTCCTGCTGTCTCACTGGGCCCAGAGCCTGCATTCCACGCCTTCTCGAATGAATAGATGCATTTACTCCATAGGGACGCCAGAGAAGTGCAATGTGGCTGGTCTCACAAAGCACAAGCCAGTGTACTGTGGGGACAATCAGGACCACATTATGGGTTAGAATTCTGGCTGTCCCCTGCAGCAAGGCGGCATAAACACAAAGACATATAAGTTGTATTCCCAAGATGCAACTACAACATTGTAAATCAATGACATAAAGGAGGGCAGGGGAGAGGATGCTCCTGGCACTGTGCTCAAGTCACCATGTGGTGCCAGGGATAGAACTGGGGTCAGTTACATGCCAGTTAATCATCTTCACCGCTGTCTCTTTCTCTCTCTGGCCCCGAATACGATTGTAAATAAAGGGCCTGAGCCTCTCTCAACAGTCCAGATAACACAGTTCTCCCAGGCAAACACAGGCCACACAGATGAAAGGAGGGGCTCAACTCTCCCAGAGCAGCTCATAAGACTGAACAGCAGCCCCTTAAATGAGGGTTTCCCCAAGCCCCTACCAAGCAGCTGCAGCCAGATTATAGTGAGCCACAGGAGGTGACAAAAGCTAAAAGTACACAACTCTGCCTAAATATTTCAGCAGGAAACCCAAATATTTAGATGGAAGAAAGGAAAACTAGAATGCAAACTTCAAAGTCAATCCAAGAGCTTCAGTGGGAGGGTGGGGGGTGGTGGTGGTGAAGGGAGCTGAATCTGCCCTGAAGGGCACAGCTCACCCAGAGCTATCTGCATGAACACCAGGGTAGACCCCATTGGACCAAGCAGACCTGAGGAATTCTCCAGGTCAAGCCAGGACAAAGCCAGTGATGACACTGGGGTCAGGCCCCCACAAAAGAGAAATCTTCCATCTTCTGGAGTGTGGTGCTAACAACTGAGGGGGGAGTGGAGGGCGACAGAGATCTCCTGGACAAGAAATGGAAAATGGTGGGTGAACTCACAAGGGAAGATTTTATCATCCTGCTCCAACTCCATGGTCCTTGTCCAGAGTGGAGCCTAAAGCTGACATCAGGAAGAAGCTCCCCCAACTCCCCAACCCCACACCCAAGACAGGACACAAGACCTGCAACTGAGACCCAGAGCTGCCTGCTGGTGTGTTGAGTTGGTGCCACAGGTCAGGCAGGAGGCAAGAGAGAGATGGGATCTATGATCCTATTTCACAGATAAGGAGAGTGGCTTGTAAGGTCACTGAGTAAGTGCCTAAGATTCTGAAGATAAACAGTCCCTGTCTATTCCCTTCTCTTGGCCTTTCCCTGTTGGGGTATTAGCTCTGGCTTCAAATCCTTGCTAATCCACTTCCTAACTGGATAGCCTCAAGCAACCCATTTTCCCTGTGAAAACCAAAGCTGCCCATGAAAACAGTCTGGAGATGGCTCAAAGGGCTAGAGAGCAGCCCTGCCAGCTCGAGCCCCAAGCTTGATCCCCCAGCACAGAGCAAGCAGCAGGACCACATACATACGGGGGGCTGCTACTACCTCAACTCCCACTGTTCCTAGGCCCCTTCTTTTCCTTCAAAAGCTAACCACTGGGACAAAGGCAATAGTACAGCAGCTAGGACATTAGCCTTGCATGCTCCTGATATGGGCTTGATTTCTGGCACCATATATCGTCCCCCAGCCCATCCCTGCCCAGGATGATCTCTGAACACAGAGCTGGGAGTAAGCCCTGAGTTTTGCCAGATGTGGACCAAAAGCTGACCACCTCTGAGGGGTCCAGGGGTCTCAAACTCAATTTACGTGGGGGCCGCAGGAGGCAAAGTCGGGGTAATCCTTGAATGCAAAATCAGTAGTAAGCCTTGAACGTTGGGGGTGTGACCCAAACAACTAAAACAAAACAAAACAAAAAAAGATTTCTCTAGGGCAGGGCCACAAAATGTTGTACGGAGGGCCGAGAGTTTGAGACCCCAGCATCTAAATACTCATCACTGACAACCAGGTGCAGGCTGCAACCTTCCTTTAGCTTACGGGCTCTCTGAGGATAGGGGTCTGTCTTGTTCAGAACCAGACCATTACTGCCCAAGGGTTCTCCCAGCCTGAGAAATAGGGTCTAATTCCTGAAGGCACTGACCCACGTCCACCTCTCCCGGCCCTACCATCTGTAATCCATCACTCAACACATTTTCCCTCACTGTTCTCTCTCCCAGCTCTGAGTTCCCAGGGCTGCTGGTATTCTATTGAGGTTTCAACCCCAATGGGACCCCCCCCTCCCCTGCAAACCCCCAGGAAGCTTTGTCCTGGTCTCTCTGAGGCTTGGGGAGCCAATCAACGCCTCTCCCCAAAACTCAAGGCTTCAGGCTATACAGAGTTAGACACACCAGTTAAATTCCCAGTTTAACTTAGAGAGGGTGGTGTGAGCTGTTAGCTGTGCAGCCTTGGGTGGAAAAAACCCACATTTCTCATACAAGAAAGGGAGGAGGCGCTCTTATCAGAAAACCCATAGGGCTTAGGGATCAAGCCACAGAAATGCTGCTGTTTGAGAGTATTCCACTTCCTTGAAGTTGCAAAGGGTCAAAGATTCTAAAAGGCTGTTCACTCCTCTGCCTGAAAATGACAAAAACTTGGTGAATTCAAATTCTTTGGCCAAACTCAGACAGGCTTAGTGATCTGACTCTCACTTTGTGGCTGTGGCACACCAAAACCCCAACACAGTGCCACATTTCCGGGGGGGGGGGGGGGGGGCGCTACAGCTCAGAAAGAGCCGCCACCCTTGGGTATCTTTATCTTGTTCCAAAAATGAGTTTGTTTATGCTTGCTCTGCCTAGATGTGCAATCGTGAGATCCTGTGGACATTCCTTTCTGATTTTTGGAGGAAATTTGATTGACACTTTTTCCAAGTGGTTGTACCATTTGTACAAGACCAGTACTGGTGTGGCTCCACTGTAATATACTGACAGTAGTGAAATGCACAGAAATTGGAGAAAAGGGGGGAAGAGAAGTTAATGTGTTTAAAACTTTCAGTTTTGCGAAATTAAAAGATGAGTTTACCACAAAGTGGCTCAAAGGTAGTGAACATTTTCTCACAGTGAATAAAATGGTAAAACTTCATGCTGTTTAATAAAAGTGAAATAAATACAGGAGGCCAAGATAAGACAAAAGTTAGGCACTTGTCAACCATGTGGTCAACCCATTCAATCTCTATAGTCGGGGCCAGAGAGGTAGCATGAAGGTAAGGCGTTTGCCTTCCATGCAGAAGGACGGTGGTTTGAATCGCAGCATCCCATATGATCCCCCGCGCCTGCCAGGAGTGATTTCTGAGTATAGAGCCAGGAGTAACCCCTGAGCACTGCCAGGTGTGACCCAAAAAACAAACGAACAAAAATATCTATAGTCACATGGTCCACCACCTCTCATTCCTACCATGACCATCTCCCCCCCACCCCCACGTCATTCCAGGCACTGCAAGGTTCTCACAATACACATCCTCAGGCTAAAACCTGGGCTGCTTGGTGATGCCTTGTTTTGTGTATGTGAGCCCTGGTCCCACTCCAGAGGCCAAGTGCAGCATAAGCAACATTGCCATTGGATTTCCAGTGCCACCACCCAGAGTGCTGCTCTCTATACCACAATTGAGAGTGTGCAAGATTCCAGCACCACCAAATCAGGGGAAAGGAAGTGGGCACACTAAAATTCGGGTGACATCTCTTCTGCCACTCTTGTACCTGGATGGCCCCAGAGTGGGTGGCAATGGCCCTCACCCTTCATGAGCAACCAAGGAGTGACTGTGGCCAGCCATCTAGGACTTCCTGTGTCTCCTGCCAAGGGGCTCCTCAGAAACAGGTCATCATCCTGCCCTCCTGTCACTACAGAGACAGATGGCACCTAGAGACCACTAGAGACTCCATCCTTGAGAAATGCCCCAGGTCAGAAAACCCCACGTGCCCTGGAACGACAGTACAGTGGATAGAGCATCTGCCTTACACATGGTTGATCTGGTTCGATCCCCAGCATCCTATATGGTCCCCAAGTACCACCAGGAGTGATTCCTGACATTAGAATCAGGAATAAACCCTGAGCATCATCAGGTATGGCCCAAAACAAAGAAAAGATCCCATCTAATTCCAGGAATCATGGGGAATCTCACTGATCTCTGCAGATTGCCACTATATTCTCCACACCCCCTCCAAATTCTCCAAAACCCACTTCCACCTAGTCCTTCACCACCCCCATCATCCCCTCTCCAGGCTGGCCCAATCTCTCTCTCTGTCTTTGCCTCTCTGTCTCTGTCTCTCTCTGTCTCTCTGTCTCTCTCTCTCTCTGTCTCTCTCTCTCTCTCTCTCTCTCACACACACACACACACACACACACACACACACACACACACACGTGTCAGAGTGGAAAGGGTGGGCCCAACCCCACAGCAAAGAGCCAAGTCCAAGATGAAAGCCTTTGGCCTGAGGTCAGAGCCAGTGGAGCGCAGCATTCAAAACTGGGATATTGTGTTTCCTTCAAATGCTCAACAACAAATAGGGCCAAAACCCCAGAAAAAATACTCAGAAGCAACAATCACCACCTCCCTGGCACCCCCTCTCCATCTTTGCTACCCACCCTCGAACCTTTCAACACCAGCTCATTGCTCTCTTCCAAAAATCGCTTCTTACCCATTTCATCTAGAATTCTCCTAAGTGCTCCAGTAAAACTCTCAAATGACTTGATGAAAACTCACTTCCACTGTTCAAACTCAACCAGAGCAGTTAACAAAGACCGATTTATAGACTTGGGAATTTATTGGGGGTAGGGAGTTATAGAGAAGGCTGCCCTTAGCTTTGAACAAAACATAAATAAAAAAAAAAGAAATCATAAAAAAGGGACCCCTTTCTCCCATTTCCTCCCCCAAACTCCATTTTTCCACTTTCCATGTGTGCAGCCCTGGATGGTGAGTTCAAGTCTGAACTAAGGATGGCAGTCCCAGCCCCACCCTGGATCAAAAGATCTATTGTGGGACCTCGGACTCCTTACAAATGCGGGTTTAGTGGACCAGTGAGTGCTTTACAATTTCAACCAGGCTCACAAGAGGTTTTTCATGTTAACCCTCAATACTCCAGTTTCCTCCAGAAACTCCATTAATGAGTCCCAGTTGAGGCTTCTGAGCAGATGTAACTTTAGCCCCTAAATCCACAGTAATATTTTCCAAAATCTAAGAGGCCTGATTGGTATTTGTACCAGGAGCCTCAAAATTGGAACAAGTTTTGCTGCTATAGACTAGAGCCTGCATGGAGTTGTCAGACGCATCCAGGAAATAAAAGGTGACCCCAGGGCCGGGTAGGTGGCGCTGGAGGTAAGGTGTCTGCCTTGCAAGCGCTAGCCAAGGAAGGACCGCGGTTCGATCCCCCGGCGTCCCATATGGTCCCCCCAAGCCAGGGGCGATTTCTGAGCACATAGCCAGGAGTAACCCCTGAGCGTCAAACGGGTGTGGCCCAAAAACCAAAAAAAAAAAAAAAAAAAAAAAAAGGTGACCCCAGCAAGCAATCAAATAAGCAATCTCTGGTTAGGAAAGTGCAGTTTGGGACCTGAGTGATAGCACAGCAGTAGGGTGTTTGCCTTGCACGCAGCCAACCCAGGTTCAATGCCCAGTATCCCATATGGTTCCCTGAGCCTGCCAGGAGTGATAGTGATTTCTGAGCCAAAGCCAGGCATAACCTCTGAGCACTGCCCCAATCCCCTCCCCACCCCCCAAAAAATAAAAGCTCAATTTGGGGCCAGGTTTGGCCACATGCAAGCAAGCACTGTAAGCCCCATATTATCTCTCCAGCCCCACTTTCATGTGTGGTTGTTTGTTTGTTTGTTTGTTTGGTTTTGGTTTTTTGGTCACACCCAGCAGCACTCAGAGTTTACTCCTCACTCCATGTTCAGAAATTGATCCTAGCAGGCTCGAGGGACCATATGGGATGCCGGGATTCAAACTGATGACCTTCTGCATGAAAGGCAAACGCCTTACCTCCATGCTATCTCTCTGGCCCCCACTTTCATGTTTTAAAATTCACCTTCTCCCCAGCAACTCATCTGAGCAGTCTGTAGAAGGGATTATTCCGCTCCTCAAATCACAGCCCTGCCTCATCCCCAACACAACTGGCACACAGTAGGCACTTGATACAAACATGCTTGCGACACAAACTTTGGAACACAGGACTCAGTGATCTGAAGACTGACCTTGTAAGTTCAAAGCTTTTTGGGATGGGGTGCTCATTGCTCAGTAATTGGTAAGGAGCAGTTATCCAGATTCAATAAAGAGAAGAGGACAGCTGTAAAGTGCTTACTCAGAGGTCTGAATAATGGGCCATGGGAAACTCTCAGATCCTTCCTGTTTATGGTCATTGTATAACAGAAGTGAAGGTTGAGATGGGTTCATTCCTCTTCACCCCATCCCTCTACTTTTTTGGGGTCAGGTGGCAGTGCCTGCTGCATTTTCAGTAATGGTGATGGGCCAGCCAGGCATAACACAAGAGCAGACTGTTCTAGGGGAAACAGAAAATAGAATTTCCCAGCAGAGCAGAGACCAGCTGAACCAATTTCCTAAGTTGCCTATAACAGACCAGCTATTGAACAACTTCACAGGCCCTTAAGGGAGGGGAAGGGTGGCAGAGAGCAGGCTCTGGAGACAGACAGACAGCCGCACTCAGCCCCCCTGCTAACAACAGGGCCTCACGCTCCTTATCTGAAAGAAGGCAGACTACATGGAGTACCTGGAATAATACCGGAAAAAATACTTATCAAGGTGACCTATTGTATGTCTGACCACAATAGGCCACAGCAGCGGACCCCAGAGAGAGCCTGAGGTCCATATCACAAGCCCAGTGTCCTCATCACTCATCTCGCCTACCATTTCTCACTTTTATTTATTTTTATTTTTATTTTTATTTTTTTTTGGTTTTGGGGGTCACACCCGGCAGCGCTCAGGAGCTACTCCTGGCTCTATGCTCACAAATCACCCCCAGCAGGCTCGGGGACTATATGGGATGCCGGGATTCGAACCACCGACCTTCTGCATGAAAGGCAAACACCTTATCTCTCCGGCCCCCCCATTTCTCACTTTTAACTGCAGCTCAGACCCTTGTTTTGCAAAGAGCAGCAAAGTGAATCCAGGGAAGGGGCCTACAAAGGGAGTCAGCCCCCAAACTCCCTCCCAAGCTCTGCAAACACAGGGACTCACTCAACATTCCCCTCAGTGGCAGTCCTGGCTTTTAGGGAAGTCCATGCCCCAATACCTGAAGGAACAAGCTGCAGGGCAAGGGTTCAAGAAGGTTGAGCAGGCAGGGAGGAGAGAGAGCACATGGCTGGCTGTGCTTTGGAAAAGTGGGGCCCCAAAAACCTTGCTTCAAGTGCAGCCAGAACAGAGGAAACACCTGACAATCAGGCCTTTCCACAGAGCTGTAGAAAGGTGTATGGACTCACTTTTCTCATGCATCAGAAAGCACAGACTCCAACTGCCAGCGCAGGGGAAAACCCCAACCCCAACTGCTAGCCCCTCCTCCCAAATACCCAACCACCATCTCTACCCCCACCCCAGGAATTCCAGGCCAGGGGCTCCCTCTGGGTTACAGAGGTGATTGGCATTTGAAAATATGCGGAACCTCAGGTGGAAACTGCTCCAGCAGTTTCTTGGGCAAAGGGGTGATGGCGGGAGTTTGTGGGTTCCCTTAACCCCATTTCCTGAGGTGGGAGGCCGTACCCCAAGTTCCCAGTCAGTGGAGCAAGGCAGGTTTTCTGCAATTTGTAAGAGGTGCTGACTAAAAGCACCCACTGTTGTTTCCAACGTTTGGGTTTTTTCCTCTGAAGAAAGGGGACTTGCCTGGCGGGACAGGGTTGGACAGTTTGAAACGAGCACAGGCCAAACCTGGCCGATGCCACATCTTTTTTTCTAGAAGTTACTTGCCTGCTTTTGGCAAGGAGGGGTGGCGGGATAGGGCGAGGCAATAATGAATGAATTGAACAAACCTCTCAAGAAAGAGGTTGCGCTCCCAGCTGTACTGAGCTGCCTCCTGCCCCTAACCACCCTTTTTCCCTTCAACTCCTGTTTTGAAGTTTATTTTCCCACATTCAGCCTTGAATTCTTTCCTTCCTTCCCCTGCCACGGAGGCGGAGATGTGGCTTAGAGGGAAACACTTCGAGAGCAGCTAGCTCTGAAGCCCTCTTCCCCTCCAAACAAAGACCCGAGCCAACAAACAAGTCCTTCTATAGAGCAATTGTTTCCTCAAGGGAAACTATAAAGTAACCCCACCCCCACCCCAAGCCTTGCAGCCACTCAGACCCACTGACTCCCCTCAGAGGTCCCCCACACAACCCCTATAGCAGGAACCTCTCTACAGGGTGAGAAAGTCTTTCCCTGTTGAGAAAACTGATGTTTGATTAGTGCTGGGGAGGAAACCCTGGATTCTCCTTCATCTATGGTATATGGTAAGTGTTCTCTAGGATGCTACATTCCTGGCCCAAAGGAATTTCCAATAAGTCTTAGATCACCCAACAAAGTCCCCCACCAGCCAAGTTCCTCTGTGTGAAATGTGCATCAAATGAAGATTAAAATGGTCTTTATACTGCCCAGTGCTTTCCAGCAGCTCAGGGTGGGAAGGATAAAGGAGGGTTCCCAAGATCATCACCCACGGGGAAACTGAGGCTAGAACAATTAGAAAACTAGACAGCCTTATAAAGGGGGGAGGTTTAAAGAGCCGCTGTGGTTTGTGAAATGTTCCTTATCAAATACCATTTTTGGCAAATTTCTCCCCCCAAAACATGACACCTTGGCCCATCTGTCCTTACTTTACTCCAAAGTCCAGGGCTCTAAGTGCTTGGAAGCCCCCTGGCAGGAAGGCTATTGGGGCCAGTAGAGAAAGAAGAATGGTGGGGGCTCCAGTCTTCCAGAAGCTGGGGGTCACTCAGGGCCGCCCCCAGGAGTGATTGTAGGTTCAACCGGGATGATCATCCCTCCCAGTCTCCCCGAGCGAGGTCAAAGCCCGGGAAGATGCCAGCATGGCGAAACCACCCCGCAGGGAGAAACTCAACTCTCATCCAACCTGCTTCCTCCACGAAGTGTGGCAGCTTCCCCCAGCACCCCTCTTTCTCTCTGCCAGACGCCCCTCAGGCAGAGGCACCGCGACCCTCGAGCTGTCAAGTCAGTTCCTCCCGGCCCGGGTGCGCCCAGCAAAACCGGCCAAGACGCGTCCCGGGGCCCCGCGGCTGGGAGGAGGAGGAGGAGGAGGAGAAGGAGGAGACGGGTGGGGGTGGCACCCGGCTTGGCTCCCGAGCTCCGGGAGCGTCTCCAGGAAAGATAAATGCCTTTATCCGCCCCACAGCCGCCCGCCTCGCAGGGAGGCACCCGCGCAAACAGTCTCCGCGGGACCCGGTTCACCAGGGGGTCACCCCAAGAGATCGCCGGGCAAACCGGCCTCCAGGGGCCGCGGACGGGTGGTCCCCGTGCCCCAGGGTTGGCGACAGACCTGAGCTGCCAGTTTCAAGGCAGGACAACGCCTGTCACCCCGCACTCTCCGTGCCACAGAGTCTTCCAAAGCTCGGGGTGCGAAAGCTTTCAGGTGCATCTGCGACTTAGGGGGGACAGGTGAAGGCTCACCTCCAAGATCTTGTTCAGGCCGTCCTGGCCCAGGCACGGGAACTCTTTGAGCAGATGCAGCCGCTGCGTGTAGTACTTTTCCTTGACCTCCTTCCAATGCGGCTCCTCCAGCACCTCAAAGATCGCTGCCCCGATGGCCAGGTAGAAGATGATCGCCGAGGTGAGCAGAGGGCCCCGGTCCACCATGGCTCCCCAAAGCCTCCCCTAAACCCAGGCGGCTTGCAGTCCACAACCGCCGCCCTCCAGCTTCTGCAAACAGCTGTTTGAATTTGGAGCTCCGCATGCGCAGTGCCTCGGCTCCCCCTCTCCGCCCCGAAGTTTGCAACGCTCCCGACCGTGGGGTGTGCGGTGGGCTGTGCACAGGGTACAAGCTTCAACGCGGGCCGGGGTGGACAGGTAGAGACCGCCCTGGACCTGGAGGGAGGGGAAAGTCGGGGGGCGAAGGGAGTTAGGGGGGAAAAAAACCTGGGGAGCCGACTGAGCTGCACACACGTGGGCACCTCCGCGCGCCACTGGCAGTGCGCGCTCCGCCGCCGGGAGAGCCTTTAACCGGCCCGGCGCGCTCCGCCCGCCCTGGCCACGCCCCTGTGGGCGTGTTCTCGCGTGGCCACGCCCCTCCCTGGACCGCCCCGCGCGGCCCTGAGAATCAGCGCAGCGCCGTGAACGAGGTGCTCTCTCCGAACCGCTGGGGACGCCAGTGCGCTTCCGGGAGTCTCAGCCAGGGGGCGCTGTGCGGGCCTCTGTAGAGCCCCAGAGGCTGCGGCCAGCGGGAGTCAATTTGCTCCCTGGGCTAGTGTGTTAACTTTGAGAACTAGACATTGAGGTCAGGAAGTGATTGCTATTCTTATTTTCATTGTAACACATTTCTCATGTGCTGATGTCTCTGCCAAGATGTGATGTGCTTCTTGCTCTTTTTTCCATCTCGCACTCACTCCTTCCTATAAATCTGGGAATTAGAAAGACAGGAGAGGGACTTGGAGAAATAGCACGGAGGTAGGGTGTTTGCCTTGCATGCAAAGGACGGTGGTTCGAATCCCGGCATCCCAAATGGTTCCCCTGAACCTGCCAGGAGCGATTTCTGAGCCTAGAGCTAGGAGTAACTCTTGAGCATTGGGGGGGGGGGGGTGTGACTCCAAAACAAACAAAAACAGAAAAAGAAAAGAAAAAGAAAGACAAAAGAACCTTATCCAGTCACAAATTCCCATTCTCACCTGCCCTGAGGATACCCCAAATCTCCCCTCCCTAACCCAGACTTCCCAAAGGAACCTTCGAGGCTGCCCTGTGGCATTCCACCTCTACCTGCACACACTTACTCTCCAGGAAACACTTGACCTCTTGCATACTCTCAGCCTACTAAAATTTGCCATCCCCCTTTCCCTAACACCCCCATCCCCATTAGGATCCTCTTGGTTGATCCTTAGTTCTTGGTTCTAATATTCTATTGTTTTTTCTTCTCTTTCTACTTCTACTTTCTCTACTTCTCCTGTGCCTGTTACATTCGATAAACATTGTGTGCAATAGAGCAGTGCATGCATTTATCAGAAACACATTTGTCAAGAACACACCCTAGGTACTCCTCATTTACCCAGTGTCAATAAACTCCTGGCAGCCCTACAGCCATTTCATGCCTCATGAGAAGCTTGAGTGGATTCGTTTATTCAAAGTCTCAACTGGCAGCAGCCATGAATTGTGGGGGCCCACTCCTTCCAGTGTTCCATACCCAACCATCTCTGGGACTTACTCTGACCTGGGAGGGGTGGGGAACAGGAACAAGGGCACAGTGTGTGTGTGTGTGTGTGTGTGTGTGTGTGTGTGTGTGTGTGTGTGTGTCCTCTCCAATTTTTGCAGGAGCAGAAGGAGCAGAGAACCTAAGGATCCTGACTTGGGGGACCATATGCGACACTGGGGATTGAACCGAGATCCGTCCTGAATCAGCCCTGTGAAAGACAAACGCCCTACCACTGCACTATCGCTCTGGCCCAGGGTTTCTAGATTTATGTCTCGTCTTTATAGAATCACGTGTTGCCTCAGGAGGTAAAAGCAGAGCGCAGGAGACCCAGATTTCCTGATACTGGATCTGGAATGGAAGCCTTTTTTTTTTTTGTGGGAGCCAATTCCCCTCAGGGCCCTCCTGAGTCCAGGCTTACCTTGGAAAAGGCCTTAGGGTAGCCACTCCCCAGCCAGTACCTTCCCCCAACTCAAATCCTCCACCCCCACCCTGTTGTTGTTTTTTTTTTAACCACCATCTCTTTCCTTGCACCTGGTCTGAGGCCTGCAGTAAGCCATGTCCCTCTCTGGAGCCAACAGCATGAGCAGAGGCAGCTTCCACCCTGGCCCACTCAGCCCGCCAGCCCCCACCTCCTGGGTGGAAAAAGCAAGGGGCTGTGGTGTGAACAGTTCAACCAGCGCGGGGTGGGGGCAGTTTGAGAGGCCACAAGCTCTCTTTGTTTGGAAAAGTCCCTACCATTCCTCTCCCACCTCCGGTCTGCGTTCTCTTCCTAAGAAAATAAAGGGCCTCTTCCTATTCCAAGCTCACTGTCTCACAAAAACACTGCTGCACACTTTCTGATGAGCTGGTTTTTATTTGAGGCTTTTAGAATTTCCCATTTCTCTCTCTTTCTGCTTTGCCTTTTTCTCCATCCTCTAACCCCTTGCTTTCTTCTGCTCTCAGTGTCAAAGGTCATGCCTGGCTTCCATCCTCTCCTTCCGCTGATGTATTACTTACCTTCCTGTCTTTTCCCAAACCTCTTAACCTTAGCTCCCTACTCTGCCAGCTCAGGCCTCTCTTTCCTTTGTCTCCTTTCACAATTAATGTGCTTCTCCCCTCAGCTCCCTCCTCTCCCTCCCAGGCCCCATCCACACTCTTGAATTAACAATTTCCATGGAGATCAGGAGCTATGCCTGGTGAGGGGGCTTGGGAAATAGAAACTGTACTGAAACCAATGACTGTCTAGACAACTTGAGCCTGAAGGATGGAAAAGGAAAAAGTAGGGAAGTTGGTAAGGGAAAGTATTATTTTCTTACTCTGCTGATAAATATCAAAGACTTTAGTATTGTGCTTATTTGTTACCATGATAAATACTTATTTCAAAGGGCTTTTTTTTTTTTTTTTTTTTTTAAGAAAAGCTTGAAATGAGCTTTGAGAAGAAGTAGTTTCACCTTGATAGATTCACATCACTATATTTACACGGGTCCCACCTGGAGCTTAGCAGTTCAGTTGTTTGTTTTTTCCAAGGTCATGCCTATAAGCCCAGGCCCCCAGATCCCACACCTATCCTTAGTTCAAGAGTTTCCTTGGCTTCTTTTTTGTTTTTTGTTTTTTTCGGTTTTGTTTTTTGGGGTCATAGCAGTAGTGCTCAGGGGTTACTCCTGGCTCTGCTCTCAGAAATCACTCCTGGCAGTGCTCAGGACACCACATGGAGTGCCAGAGTCTGCCAGGCACTGCAGATGCCTCCAGGTCTTCCGGATGCAAGTCCCTAACCCACAGTGCTATCGTTCTGCCCCCCCCAAGCTTTTTAAATTAATTAACATTTGATAATTCTTTTCATGATGCTAAGGCTTTTGTTGTTTTATGTCAGTTCAGGAGTACTTCTGTATATATCCTATTTAGGAATTTCAAAGGGAAAATTTTCCCACTGAAATTCAATTTGACGTTGAGGAGCCCTATAAAAAATTCTTTAAGAGGATTTTAAAGAGCTGTCTACCTCTTTATGTAAAAGGTCAAAGGATTTTATTTTCCCTTGTGTTTTTGTAATATTGCTTGAAGGACAGACAGACATATATTAAATGTCTCATGAAATATTTTACATGACAAGGAATTGTCAGTTGCTTGACGAAGTTCTTCTCTATTTCTAAAGAATTATTTAAAACCCAGGAAGAAAATACCCATTACATTTTGAAGTCTACAAACCTTCTACTTATTTTAGTTAGATGACTTCTTTTTGTTTGTTTTTATTTGGGGTCACACCCAATGCAATGCTTAGAGCCACACCCTAGCTCTGCCCTCAGTAGTAAGTAGACCTGCAGTACTCTGGCGACCATATGGGATGTCAGAGCTTGAGACAGAACCCAGGTCGGCCACATGCTGACAAACACCCACTGTACTATCTCTCCAGCCCTATTAGATGATTTTCAAATGGTGAATTCAGTGAAAGTGATAAAAATAACACTTTTTTTAGTTTGTTTTTTTGGGGTTTTTTTGGTTTTGGTTTTTGGGCCACACCCGGCTATGCTCAGGGGTTACTTCTGGCTATCTGCTCAGAAATAGCTCCTGGCAGGCACGGGGGACCATATGGGATGCTAGGATTTGAACCAACCACCTTAGGTCCTGGGTCGGCTGCTTGCAAGGCAAACGCTGCTATGCTATCTCTCTGGCCCAATCTTTATGTTTTATACCAGGAAAAACAACAAAAATCACACATAAACACACATCATTGCAGACTCGGGTATAGTTCAAAGGACTAGAAGTACATGATTTGTTTGTTTTTTTTTCTAGTTTTTTTTTTGCTTTGTTTGTTTTTGTTTTTGTTTGTTTGTTTTTTGGGCCATACCCGGTGGTGCTCAGAGGTTACTCCTGGCCCTGTGCTCAGAAATCACTCCTGGCAGGCACGGGGGACCATATGGGATGCCAAGATTCCAACCACCATTGATCCTGGGTCGGCTGCTTGCAAGGCAAACCCCCTAGAGCTGTGCTATCTCTGGTCCCGAGAAGTACATGATTTGTATATGAGAACATAGTATGTTCCTCCAAGCATTGTGCTGAGAATGACTCTCCCAAAGAAAACAAAATCAAATCAGAGGGCAATAATGTTCAATTTAGGGCCAGAGCTGTAGTACACAGCAGGTACAGCACTTGCCTTGCATATAGCTTCTATATCCCGCATCCCTAAGGTTTCTGAGCACCATCAAAAGCATTCCTGATGGGGCCGGAGAGATAGCCTGGAAGTTAGGCATCTGTCTTCCAAGCAGAAGGAATCCTGGCATCCCATATAGTCCTCTCTGAGTGCTGCCGGATGTGACCCCACCCCCCCAAAAAAAAGTATTCCTGAGTACAGAACCAGGAGTAAAACTTGATCACCCACAACTGCGTCTCACTCCCTGTCCCAAAATATTCAATTAAAAAAATAAGCAATAGGTACTGGAGAGACAGCACAATGGTAGGGCATTTGTCTTGCATGCTGCCAACTCAGATGGACCCAGGTTCAATCCCCGGCATCCCACATGGTCCCCTGAGCCTGCCAGGAGTGATTTCTGAGTGCAGAGCCAGGAGTAACCCCTGAGTGCCACCAGGTATGGCCAAAAAATACAAAACAAAATAGGTAAAAAAAAAAAATAGTAGAGGGATTGAAGAGTTAGACAGTGGGTAAGTCTCTTGCACACAGCCAACTCTGGTTCAATCCCTGGCACCTCATATGGTCCTCCAAGATTTGCCAGGAGTGATCCCTGAGTATAGAGCTGAGAATAAGCTCTGAGCACTATCAGGTATAGCCCCAAAACCAAATAAATAAGTAGTAAAAATGATATGTACATATTATGGAGGATTATTCAATCTTAAAGGAAACTAAATCACATACTGCCATATGATTAACCATATTAAGTCAAGGAATGGGAAGACAAGGGCCAGAAAGATTGGATAGGAGCTGGAGAGATAGCATGCATGCAGGACAGTGGTTCAAATCCTAACATCCCATATGGTCCCCCCAAGCCTGCCAGGAGCTATTTCTGAGCATAGAGCCAGGAGTAACTCCTGAGCACTGCTGGGTGTGACCCAAAAACCAAAAAAAAAAAAAAAATAGTATAGTAGGTAAGGAACTTGTCTTGCATGCAGATGACCCAAGTTCGATTCCTTGTACTGCATATGGTCCCTTGCGCAGTACCAGAAGAGATCCACGAGCACAGAGAGCTAGGACTGAGCCCTGAGCAAGGCTGACAATGGTCCAAAACCAAAATAACACATACTTGCATGCTTCCATTTTCACAAGGTATCAGAAGTAGTCTAACTCAAAAACAAAATCTACAGGGTCATTGCCAGGAACTATAGGGAGGAGTTCTTCAGTGGGCACTGAGGAGATTCGGTTCAGTGACAGTAATTAATCAGTCCATCAGCTATGTGTGGTCTTAGCAGGACTTCAGTTACTCCACTCTTACACTGAAAGCAGCATGTCCTAACACAGCCAGTTAAGGATGGAGAAATGAATCCTTATAGGTTAAGAGCACTGATCCTGAGTTATTTGTTTGAAGATTGCAGATAGGTCTCTATCGTATTTCTTTTCCTTAAAAAGGAAATGTGATAAAATCAGAATTTCACCACTGTGTGGCAACATCTAAAATTTTTGCAACTAGGAAAAACAAGAGAGGTTCTTGCTCTGAGCCATTCAGAGGCCACCCAAGGTTATTCCTCAGACTGAGTCAAAGTGGGGTTTATGGGGTATACCCAACTACCTTGGGTGATCTTTCGCATGTCACTATCCTAGCACACACAGCTTCCTCAGTATCCTGAGTTATCTGTTTTAAGAGATTGTGGCCCTTTTGGTCCCTTCTAGCTCACTCCCTCTGTTGATCACTCTGAGTATGATGAAGATAAGAAGGAATGGTCGGGCCCAGAGAGATAGCACAGCGGCGTTTGCCTTGCAAGCAGCCGATCCAGAACCAAAGATGGTTGGTGTCCCATATGGTCCCCCGTGCCTGCCAGGAGCTATTTCTGAGCAGACAGTCAGGAGTGACCCCTGAGCACTGCTGGGTGTGGCTCAAAAACCAAAAAAAAAAAAAAAAAAAAAAGAAGGAATGGTCGGGGAACCAGGGAGATGGCTTGAAGGATTGGAGTGCATCTTTGCAAGTGGAAAGCTCAGTTGAAGCTCCAACATATTCGTGTCTCCTGAGCACTGCTGGGAGTTATCCCCTAGTACTGAGCCCTGGAACATATGGGTAGAGTAGATATGTTGTTTAGTTGTGAAGTATCTGTCTTAGATCCTATGTTCAATACCCAACACTTAAATAAATAAATAAATACTATACATAAAAGAATAGTCAAGGGCTGGAAAGATAGCATGGAGATAAGGTGCTTGCCTTTCATGCAGAAAGTCATTGGTTTGAATCCCGGCATTCCATATGGTCCCCCCGAGCCTGCCAGGAGTGATTTCTGAGCATAGATCCAGGAGTAACCCCTGAGCACTGCTGGGTGTGACCCAAAAACAAAAACAACAAAAGAATAGTCAGTGGGATAAATGCATTTTGCATGGAGAGCTGATAGTATCATTTTTTTTTTTTTGGCCACAACACAGAGTCAATCAGAGTTGACTCTTGTGCTCAGGAATCATACTGGCAGGTTCGAGGAACCATATGAGATACCGAGGTTTGAACCCAAACTTGCAAGGCAAGTATAGCTCTACCCGCTATACTATGGCTCTGCTTCCTGATTTATTCATTGTGTGACTATTTACAATGGTTCATGTTCATACATTTAGTTATGCAATCATTCATTCATTTCTTTTTTTAAAGCAATGGCTATGTGCTAGATGCTGTGCCAAACACTAGAAATACAGCCGAATAAGCTTGTAACATGTTGGCTATAATATTTATGACTTAGTCTAGACCTTGTCCCAAAAAGTTTTTTTTTTTTTTTTTTTTTTTTGGTTTTTGGGCCACACTCAGCGTTGCTCAGGGGTTACTCCTGGCTATCCACTCAGAAATAGCTCCTGGCAGGCACGGGGGACCATATGGGACACTGGGATTTGAACCAACCACCTTTGGTCCTCAATCGGCTGCTTGCAAGGCAAACGCTGCTGTGCTATCTCTCCGGGCCCCCAAAAAGTTTTTGAATGACCAAGAGACAAAGAGAAGAGCCTGGAACTAGGATGGAGGAGGAAGAAGAGGTGCCAGTTCTCAGAGTAAAGTGAAGGGTGAGGGAGAGCATGTCCTTGATATTCATTTTAGGACCTAGTGTTCACCAGGTATTGGGTGGAAATGGCACTGTGAAATAAAATAAGATGGAAAGTGAGGCAATAGATTAGGCAGTTGGCCAAAACTCAACAAAGCTGGCAGAGGAAGTACGTTTAACCAGAGACCAAGTCTAACAGCTACCAATAGTCCATGTGTGAATGTCTGTGTGGTTTGGTTTTTACACCCAATAGTACTCAGGGGCTATTCCTGGCTCTGTGCTCCAGAGTAACCCCTGTTCATTCTGTGGTGCCAGGGATCGTACAAAGTTGGCTACATGCAAGACATGTGCCTTCCACTGAGAAGGTGTGTGTGTTCATGCAGAAGAGGGCTTTTATGGGCCCAGAGAGATAGCACAGCGGCGTTTGCCTTGCAAGCAGCTGATCCAGGACCAAAGGTGGTTGGTTCAAATCCCGGTGTCCCATATGGTCCCCTGTGCCTGCCAGGAGCTATTTCTGAGCAGACAGCCAGGAGTAACCCCTGAGTACTGCCCAAAAACCCCCCCAAAAAAAAAAAAAAAAAAAAGAGGGCTTTTATATCTTGATTAGGGGTTCTAATGTGTACTTCCCATGAGATCCTTGATAGAATTCAGGAGTTGAATAAGTTGTGTCTTATCAGTCAAACACCTGCCTCATGTAAATTAGTCCCTAAATTTTATCCCTGGTACTAAAAATAAAAATAAGGTGTGTTTTGAGATTATTGGTGTCTTTGTAACAATGTACTTTATTCTAATATTCTAATATACTTTATTCTAATAATGTACATTATTCTAATAGGCTGTACTGGGGCTGGAGCAATAGCACAGCCAATAGGGTATTAGCTTGCATACAGTCAACCTGGGTTCAATCCTCAGCATCCCATATTGTTCCCTGAGCCTACTAGGAGTGATTTCTGAGCACAAAACCAGGAGTAACTTCTGAGCACCACCAGGTATGACCCCAAAATAAACAGAAACACCACCTAGTAGGCTGTACTAAGGAAAAACCCTCAAACTTCAGGCAGCCAAAAAGGTACTGTAAGCAGACTCATGTCCTAATCTCTGTCCCATCCTTGGAGTACATCCAAGCAACTGAACCCTTAGGGGGTGGTGGCAGTAGTCCAGGTGGGCAATAAAATGGGGTCTGGAAGGAAGGTGAGAGCCGTGGCACTGAAGGACAGCCATGACTCCAGAGATGTTCAAGGATTCTGCTATCCTCCTCTGTTTTTTTGCAGGGCTTTTGGTGGTGTGGAGTTTGGCACCAGGGATAGTCTGCCCCATGTCTCATTGCCTGAACACTTGGCTCACATACCAGTTTCTCTGTCCGCCTGCCTCCTGTGCATCCTTCCTTTACCACTTGGCTGCTCAAGGCAACCCAAGAAGACCTCTTTCAGGCCCACTGTTCATTGCCCACAACAACCCCATCTGGCTCCAACTGGGCTGCTCCCAAGGGACCTTAAGATCCCAGAAACAATTGGTTATTTGTCCACAAAATGGAAGAAGGAACTGAGGATTGGATGAGAGGGAAGTGGGGAGGAGGGAAGAGGATGTGGAGGAGGAAGAAGAGGAGGTCTAATAGAAGGAGGAACCAAGATTCTTGGAATTGCTGAGTCCATGACCAGGAGCAAGGAGCTGACCAGTAAGCAGAATTTGAGCACACACAGACTTTGGTCTGGGCGTCCAGTAGCATTTCTGGATGAGTGCACCTGGTAGTGGGGACTTAGAATTCATGCCTGACAAAGGGATTCAGAACATAGTATCATAAAGACTTCGGGGCCAGGGTTAAGACTCTTGCCTCACATATAGCTGAGCTCAATTTGACCCTTGGTAAGGCAAGGCCTCCCAAATACTACTAGGAGTAGCTACTGAACTCAGCTGGGGGCTGCCACCAGAAGTTCATTTCCCATTCCCACTATGAAAAAGGATTCATTTTTTTGTTTTTGTTTTTGGGTCACACCGGTAGTGCTCAAAGGTTACTCCTGGCTCTATGCTCAGAAATCACTCCTGGCAGGCTCAGGGGACCATATGGGATGCCAGGATTCAAACAAGCAACCTTCTGCATGCGAGGCAAACGCCTTACCTCCATGCTATCTCTCTGGCCCCCGAAAAAGGATTCTTGTTCCAAGTCACCAAGCACCTTCTTCCTCAAACTAGTCACCCAAATCAGTTCCCTTCCTTTTGATAAGGACCCAACCCAGCATGATGTGTGAAAATTGTTGATTCGGGACCTGCTACAGGATTTTACTCAAAGAGAAACACATTGGAGAGAATGATATAGGTCGTTTCTTCATGCTTTACTGTCCAGGCAAGAAGGGACCAGGTATTGTGCCATCACCAAATGACTCACCTCTGCTGTCTCAAAAGCCAGGCACCTAACTCAGCACTTCATGCACATTACTGCCTTGAATTTCACAATCATACAAGACAGACCTTCTCATTAACCTGTTTCACTTGGGAGAAAATTGAGATTCAAGGATGACCCCAGCACCCAATTCTTCTAGAACCGGACCTTGGTCTGCCAGGGTGCTGCAGAGTTTAAAGTGAAATTTCAGGACTGGACATATTAATGGATAAGACATGCCGTAAAATGCAACATACCTAGCTCAAGCCCCAGGACCTCATATGGCACTCCCAAACCTTCCAGAAGTGATGATCTCTAATTACAAAGGCAGGAGTAAGCCCCGACCACCACCAGTTGTGTCACAAAACCCAAAATCAACCAAGCAAAAAGTGAGAATTCCAAGGCAGAGTAATGTCCAGGTGAGGCTTTGCACACAGGAAAGGATCCCTGACAAAGATGACAATTGTCAGTGGTGGGAAAACAAACAGTGCCCAGGTTGCTCTTTCCTGTTCCAGCAGGTCCTTCTTGTATGAGCAGGAAGGTACTTGTCCACCAGATCCTCACACCCAAGCTCACTCTCCACCCAGAGACAGACCATCATAAACCACACAAGGATGCCCTAGAACCTAGATAGATGATGTCCTTCCCCCCAAGGGAGACAAAGCTGACTTCCCAATGGGAAGTACACATGCCAAGAACTGAACTTGAATCTGAATCTGTACCAGTCATCTGCAGTGCAGTGTAGGAGAATGTGTTGAACTATGCCCAGAGGCATGGGTCAGAGCAGTAGTTAAGTGCTTGCCTTGCACGCTACAACCCAAATTTGGTCGCTGGCCTCCCATATGGTTCTCTCAGTCCAACAGGAATGATTCCTGAGAACAGAGCCAGGAGTAAACACTAAGCACTGCCAGGTATGTCCCCTTCCCCCCAAAATACAGCAAAACAGATACCCCAGTGATGGTGTTGACCAACAAAATGTGATTTCCTTGACAAATAAGTAGCAAAAAAAAAAAAAAAAAAACTAGGAAAAGGGAATAAAATGAGAGAAGACTGGAGAGATAGTGGAGAGGCTGGCTGATCTTTAATCATTGATAGACTATGGTCCCCTGAGCAGAGTCAAGAGTAAGCACTGAGTTTCACCAGTATCCCCCTCCTCCGCAAAAGACAAACAAACAAAAAAACAACTCAACAAATGGGAGTGGGAGGGAGAAAGTTTGAGCAGAATCTATAGATTACAAGTGACTTAAAGAGTTATCAAACAAATGTATAATCCTCACTTGATTATTGCACCAAACACTAAGGAACAAGTGTTAGAATTAAGAGCACATAGCTGTTGTGAATTTATTCCCCTCTACCCAATATGCTCTCCTGAGCCTGAGCTCCACCTGGAGTGATCTGCTCTGTTGGGTGTAGTCAAAACAAACAACCAAACCAAAAAACCCAGAACAACAAACAAACAAATAAAAAACCCCAAACAGGGAAAGAATAAATCAATTTAAGTTGTAATATTTATGAGACAATTGGAAGCCTAACTGTTGAACAAGGATTTATGATATTAAATAATTTGGGGGACTGGAGCACATAGGGCCTAGCTTTGTATATAGCTGACTGAATTTGATTCCAAACACCCAATATTTTCCCTGGATTCCGGTCAGGAGATATTCTTGAGCAGAGTCAGGAGTAAGCTGCTGGGTGTTGCCCCTAAAAACAAATAAATAAAAAAAAAAAAGGACTCAGAGTGATAGCACAGTGGTAGGGCGTTTGTGGCCTTGCATGTGGCCAACCTGGGACATAAGGTCCCTGGAGCTTGCCAGGAGCAATTTCTGAGTTCAAAGCCAGAGTAAAGATGGATGTGGCCCAAAAACCAAAAAAGAAAAAAAGGATAGAAGAACTGGACCTATGTAGGAAGCTTGCCGCAAAAGGGGCGTGAAGGTTAGCACAGGGAGGGGACCACTATGATAGTGACAGGCAGGAGCGAGCAAGTGGTCAGTTTGGATGAAAATTGGGTACTGAATGGGGGTAAATGGCATGTATGATAGGTTTTTAGTAACAGTATCACAAACCACAGTGCCTAGAAGAAAAAAGGGAAAAGTGCCTGCCATAGAGGTAGGGGACAGGGATCGTAGGAGGAAAATGGGACATTGGTGGAGGGAAGGGAACACTGGTGAAGGAATTATGTTCAATCACTGTATGCCTGAAACTCAATTATGAATAACTTGGTAATACTTGGCAATCTACTAAATTAAAATGAAATTAATATTTAAAAAAAATAGGGGCCTGAGAAATTGCTCAATGGGCTGAACACATGCTTTGTATGCAGGAACATATGCTTTGTATGCAAGAAGACCTTGCACCACATGGTATTTTTCAGAAGTCATCCCTGAGCACACAGTTGGGAGTACCTCCTGAAGACTACCAGCTGTTTATTTTAGGGCAAGACCAAGTGATGCTCAGGAGGTCCTCCTGGCTCTGCTCTCAGGAATCACTCCTGGAAGTGATTGTCTATGTGATGTCTAAATTTGAGCCAGGTATTAAACCTAGACAGCTGCTTGCAAGGCAAGCACCTTACCTACTGTACTATCTCTGCAACCATAACAATATTAATAATAATAACAACAATTATAACAATGATACTTTTCATTAACTCCTCCCACTACATTATTTTTATTATGACAAAGCAGATATAACAAAGCTTACTACCTTTAACAATAAAGTTCAACTTCGTGCCATTAAGCAAATTCACAATGTCCTATAACCATAGCCATTATTCATTCTAGATGCTAATATTTTTAAGGTTTTATATAGTAATGTTTTTGTTTTGTTTTGTTTTGTTTTTGTCTTTTAGGCCACACCTGATGACGCTCAGGGGTTACTTCTGGCTCTTCACTCAGAAATTGCTCCTGGCAAGCTTGGGGACCATATGGGATGTGAAGAATCGAACCCAGGCCTGGGTCAGCTGCGTGCAAGGCAAACTTCCTACTTCTGTGCTATCACTCCAGCCTTACCAATGTGGTTTAAAATATTATTTTCTGGGGCCGGAGAGATAGCATGTAGGCAAGGCATTTGCTTTGTATGCAGAGGGACAGTGGTTTGAATCCTGGCATCCCATATGGTCCCCAAAGCTTGCCAGGAGTGATTTCTGAGAGTAGAGCCAGGAGTAACCCCTGAGCAGCACTGGGTGTGACCCCTCCCAAAAAAACAAAAAACCCTAAAATATTACTTTCTGAGGCCAGATAGATAATATAGGGGTATCTTACCTTGCATGCAGCTGACTCCAGTTCTAAGTCCCAGCATTTTATAAGGTCCCTTGAGTCACTCTATAATGGTCCCTGAGTGCTGTTGGGTGTGACCCCAATATATATATATTAGTGCTGTTCCTTGTGACAGCAGCATACCGCAGTGCTCAATCAATGTCTGTCATTGGTTGATTGTTGATCTGGGATTTTGGACTGGAGATTGGGGCCAGAGAGGTAGTACAGGAGTTAAGGTGCTTGTCTTGCCTGCAGTCTACTTAGGTTTGATCCTCAGTACTATGTGTGATCCTCTGAAAACCTCCAAGAGTGACTCTTGACCACACAACTGAGAATAGGCTTTGAGCACCTGAATATGACCCAATCCCTGTTCAGACCACCGAAAAGGAACTGGAGCGAAGATGAGAACTGGGGCCAGCAGGAAGGAAGTCACTGCCTTGTGCTGGGAGGATTAAGGTGGAAGTACTGCTCACACTACAGAGAAAATATGTCCTTTGGAGGACAACTCAAAGTAGGGACCAGGGCAGTGAGAGTGCAGTAGAGGGAGAGATAAAATGCTTACCTCAGGGCTCTTTACAAGTGAGGTGCTCTGGGCATTCTCAGATGAAGAGCTGAGGGTGGTGAGATGAAACAGGAACCGGAAATTTGAAAAGACAAGTTCAGGACCACTGGAATCCACGCAGCACTTGCCTTCTTACAAATAGATTCAAATTCCAGTTCCTGCTTCCAGGCCGCAAAGCCAGAATGCTCAACCAGAGCTGGCTTCAAAGCTGCTGGAGAGAAGGAAGACACAGAAGTGGGACAAACACCAGGGAGAAAAGACCAGCCATCTGAACCAAGCACTGAAAGGACCTCGTCACATGTGCAGAGTCCAGGACTCAAGTTTAAGAAAACAACTAGAGTAACAGAGTATCAACTTTAGTAAAGGTCACTGCCTGAGGTCAACAGGACATTTCTTTCAGCTTGCCCCCAGGCTGGAATCTTGGTTTTGGGGCCACACTCAGCCATGCTCAGGGGTAACTCTTGTTTAGGGATCACATCTGGAAGGTTCAGGGAACCATATGGATACTGAGGATTGAATCCCTGTCAGCTACATGCAAGGCAAGTATTTTGTCTGCTGTATTATCTTTTCTGGTCCTTTTACATTTTAAAATTTATTTATTAATTTATTAGTTTTGGTTTATGGGTCACACTTGGTTATGCTCAGGGGAGTTACTCCTGGCTCTGTACTCAAGAATTACTATGGGCCCGGAGAGATAGCACAGGGGCATTTGCCTTGCAAGCAGCCGATCCAGGACCAAAGGTGGTTGGTTCGAATCCTGGTGTCCCATATGGTCCCCCGTGCCTGCCAGGAGCTATTTCTGAGCAGACAGCCAGGAGTAACCCCTGAGCATCGCCGGGTGTGGCCCAATAACCAAAAAAAAAAAAAAAGAATTACTGGTGATGCTTAGACTGGAACCTTCATATTACAGTATGTCCTTTCTCTGGAATGGAATTGAGAGTCATTGGGAAGAGCGTTTGATGAATAGAGAGATTCTATCAGAAAATAGCTATGGACCGGAAGCAAGGCATGTCTGTGGGTAAGTCTTGCACTCAATCATCCTACTGCCAGCCACTCGGTCCAAGTGTTTTTTGGTGAAGGCACGGTAGCAATACTTATTTTTTCAGTTTTTGGATCACACCCAGTGGCGCTCAGGGGTTACTCCTGGCTCTGTGCTCAGAAATGGCTCCTGGCAGGCTTAGGGACCATCTGGGATGCTGGGAATCAAACCACCATTCTTCCTGGATCGGCTGTGTGCAAGGCAAATGCCTTACCACTGTGCTATCTCTCCAGCTCTGCTCCCAGTCTTTTTTTTTTGTTTTTGTTTTTGTTTTTGTTTTTGTTTTTGGGTCACACCTGGCAGTGCTCAAGGGTTACTCTGGCTCTATGCTCAGAAATCACTTCAAGCAGGCTCCGGGGACCATATGGGACACCGGGACACTGGGATTCAAACCACCGTCCTTCTGCATGAAAGACAAACGCCTTACCTCCATGCTATCTCTCTGGTCCCTCTTCCCGGTCTTAATTCAGCACATTACTAGCATATATAAACTGTGAGGAATTTACCGCGATTTTTTTTTCTTCTTGAGAGTGAATTAGAATTAGGAATCCAAAAGGAGTTTTAAAGAGAAGAGAGAGGGGCTTGAGAACAGCAAGTATTGTGTTAGCCTTTCATGTGGCCAAACTGAGTCGATCCCTAACACCCCATGCAGGGGTCCTCAAACTTTTTAAACAGGGGGCCAGTTTACTGTCCTTCAGACTGTTGGAGGGCCAGATTATAGTAAAAACAAAAATTATGAACAAATTTCTATGCACACTGTATATATCTTATTTAGAAATGAAGAAACAAAATGGGAATAAATACAATATGTGGCCCGCGGGCCGTAGTTTGAGGACCATTGCATGGTTCCTAAGCCTGCCAGGAATCATTCCTGGATGCAGAGATAGGAGTGAGCACCGATGGTTGTGGCCTAAACCCCAGCCACCCACTCACCCAAAAGAGAGTGAGAGGACAAAGATTGGTTATGTGATTGGTTATGATGTATAAGGTTTATCTTGAAGGTTGTGTGTATAGGATGGATGGAGTATGTCACAGGAGGATCCATATGAAGGTGACTTGAGCTGCCTAAGATTGTGTGTGAGGAACAGACACAGAAGGGCTGATCCTGGGGCCTGAGCATAGTATAGCAGGTAGGGAGTTGCTTTGCATGCATCCAACCCAGGTTCAATTCCCAGCACCCCAGATGGTCCCCTGAACTCTGCCAGGAGAGATCCCTGAGTGCAAAGCCAAGAGTAAGCCCTAAGCACCACCAAGTGTCCTCCCCTCCCCCCCATAAAAGGAGAGCTGAAGTTAGGCATTTGTCATGCTCAATGGTACCTTTAGGGATGTTCTCAGGGTCATCTATTTGTCTGCATGTCGTTCCCTAACTACATAAAAATCTCTGCATTAGGTCATTTTTCTATGTTTCTGTAGCCTTGTCTTCCCTTGGATACTGAAATAATCATTAAATCCACTCAGAAGTTAAGCATCTAAAGCAGGGGTCTCAAACTCGCGGCCCGCGGGCCGTTTGTGGCCCTCCGTACAATATTTTGTGGCCCGCTGCTGGTCTTCAAATATCGCAGTATTCGCGATTATTCACTTACTGAATAATCGCAATAAAAATCGCATTAGTAAGAAAAAAATCGCATTAAACATTTGCATACCTTGAGCAGTTCCGTTCGGGATATGCAAATGTTTAATGCGACTTTTTTTTATTTTTTCCTTACTAATGCGATTTTTTATTGCGAATATTCGGTAAGCAAATAATTGCGAATACTTTGTGCCTAGCACAGACGTCATTTTCTCTGCTCCTGCCCGCTGTCCCTTGCATTATCGGAGGCCTAAGGGAGAGAAGGGAGAGAAGTTTATTACAGAATTAGATTTTGTCATTCCTTCATTATGACTTCATCAAAGCCTGCAGTGAAGAGAAAGATTGATGACAAGCACAGACAATTTCATGAAAAGTGGGAGACGTAGTATTTCTTTGTTGAGCACAGGGGCATCCCCACATGTCTTATTTGCTCAGAGAAAGTTGCAGTGCACAAGGAATACAACTTGAAACGCCATTATTCAACTACACATGCTGAGTAATGTGCAAAATAGTAAGGAAATGAGAGAGCCAAGCGGGTTACCAGTCTTAAAGCATGTCTAATGAGGAAACAAGATTTCTTCAAGAAAGCAACCAAAGAGAATGTTGCATCAGTAGAAGCTAGTTATATGGTTAGTGAGATAATTGCTAAGGCAGGGAAACCATTCACAGAAGGAGAGTTTGTTAAAAAAAAATGCATGTTCCAGGCTGCAAGTATTATCTGTCCGGAAAAGAAAGGTCAGTTTAGCAAAATCAGCCTTTCTGCCAACACTGTGGCAGAGCGCCTTTCTGATATGTCAAGTGACATTTATCAACTGTGTGAGAAAGCCAAATGTTTTGATGCATACTCAGTTGCTCTTGACAAGGGCACAGATATAACAGACACTGTGCAGCTCACAATTTATGTCCGTGGTGTTGACTGCAATTTTGAATTGACAGAGGAGCTGCTCACTATAATTTCAATGCATGGCCAGACCACCGTTAATGAGATATTTCGGCATCTGTGTGATGCCATTGAGAATGCAGGTTTGCCATGGAAGAGGTTTGTTGGAATAATAACTGATGGAGCGCCATCGATGACAGGGAGGAAAAATGGACTGGTGGCACTTGTTCAAAAAAAACTTGAAGAGGAGGGTGTAGAGAAGGCCATTGCTCTTCACTGCATTATCCATCAGCAGGCCCTTTGCAGTAAATGCCTGCCGTGTGACAATATGATGTCTGTTGTTGTGAAATGCATCAACCAAATCAGATCCAGGGGCTTAAAGTACAGGAGGTTCCGTGCTGTTTTAGAGGAAATGGAGTCAGAATATGGAGTGCTCTATTTCACCGAAGTACGTTGCCTCAGCAGGGGAAATGTCCTGAAAAGATTTTTTTGAGTTGAAAGAAGTGAGGGCCCGGAGAGATAGCACAGCGGTGTTTGCCTTGCAAGCAGCCGATCCAGGACCAAAGGTGGTTGGTTCGAATCCCGGTGTCCCATATGGTCCCCCGTGCCTGCCAGAAGCTATTTCTGAGCACACAGCTAGGAGTAACCCCTGAACACCACCGGGTGTGACCCAAAAAAACAAAAAAAAAAAAAAAAAGAAAGAAGAAGTGAAAGCCTTCATGGAGAAGGATGGGAATGCTGTTTCTGAGTTGAGTGATCACAAATGGCTCCTGGACTTAGCTTTTCTTGTTGACATCACACATAAACTGAATGTACTAAACAAGATGTTACAAGGCCCGGGGCATCTTATCAGTGCTGCCTATGACAACGTGAGAGCATTCTTCACAAAACTTGTGTTATGGAAATCCCAGCTCTCTCAGACAAACATTTGCCATTTCCCAGCATGCAAGGAACTTGTGGATGCAGGCATACCATTCAGTGGTGAGAAATATGTTGATGCTATTTTTAAGCTAGAGAAGGAATTTGATCACAGATTTGCAGACTTCAAAAAGCACAGAGCCACTTTCCAAATTTTTGTGGACCCCTTTTTCTTTGATGTGCAAGATGCCCTCCTGTGCTTTAAATGGAGCTCATTGACCTGCAATGCAACTCTGATCTCAAAGCCAAGTTCAGGGAGATTAGTGGAAAAGCAGACATTTATGGGTAATTTTTGAGAGAATTGCCCCCCAGCTTCCCTGAGCTTTCCTGAATGTTCAAACGCACCATGTGCCTTTTTGGGAGCACATATTTGTGTGAAAAGTTATTCTCCACATTGAACTTCAATAAGTCAAAGTACAGGTCTAGACTTAATGATGATCATCTTCAAGCCATACTGAGGGTCTCAACTGCTTCCTCTCTAAAGCCAAATGTGGTTCAGATTTGTGAGAAAAAGCACTGTCAAGTCTCTGGCAGCAAGGAATAGGCAAAAGATGCCATGTTCAGAAGAACTGTTCATGATCTTCACTCAATGTTCTATTCATATTCAGAAGAAATAATTAAAACTGTTAATGACATTTGAGAGCTTTTTTTTTTTTTGTGAAATCCCTTATGCAGCCCTGCCTCACCCAGACTTTGCCTCCTGCAGCTCCCAGGTAAATTGAGTTCAAACTCAATTTAGACCCCTGATCTAAAGGAAATACGGATCAAATTCAGGGTCAAAGCGATAGCCCAGAGGGTTGGGTATTTACCTTGCATGCAGCTGACCCGGGTTTAATCTTGAGCATCTCATATCCGCAAGCACTGCCAGGAATAATTCCTGAGTGTAGAGGAGGAGAAACCTCAAAGGACCTCCCTCCAAATGACTTCAAATAGCTTTTTGTGGGCCAGAGAGATAGTACAGGAAGTAAGGTGTTTGCTTTCAAATGTGATTGACCTTGGTTTGCTCCTTGTTTAGAATACCATAGGTTCTCTAAACATGCTCATGTCCTCAGGCCCTATCCTAAACATTGCTTTAGAGTTTCCCATCCCTACAAACAAACAAGGAAACCAAAAACAAAGAGCTTTGTGAGGAACTTTAGTGTCTAAAATAGGAAATGCTCTGCCCTCAACTGTAATCTCTGAGGAGGGCTGTAGATCTTGAACTGTAACAACTTCTGCAATCAGCTGCCTATTTTCAAACATGACAATTTTAAGTTGTAATTTAAAATTTTGGAAACATTTACAAATAAGAGGCTCTGCAAACAAAGATGAACTCTGCAGACAGCTGTGGGATCTGCTACCGGTTCTGCAAAAAAGTGAGAATATCTGTAAACATCTGTAGCCTGCGAACAGCTGCAGGCTCTCTCAGACAATTGGGATTGGAGCCTGCCTTGATGAGCAACGTGGAGGTCCAGATGTTCTCTTGACTCTCAGAAATGCAAACACCACTTTCTATTTTCAAGAACCATGAGAATGCCAGCACATAGTTCTATTGATTGTCTTCTGAGTCATGCTTGCTGTGTAACTGGTTAATAGTCCTAGTCCCAGATATCAGAGGACTCAATCACCCTCTGCCTGACTACTGCATCAAAGATGACAGCACCAGGGACTCAGGTCTGGGACAGTCCTATCTGTAAGAACACAGACACTCCAAGGACCAAGAGTAATGGTGACCCCTGTAACTGTCCATTAGCTCCTGGGTGTCCTTATGGAGTAGGAAGCTAGTGTAAGGGATATATTTCAAGTAGGGATATATTTGCTCCAGAAAAGTGGCTCTTTTTTTTGTTTTTGTTTTTGTTTTTGGGTCACACCCAGTGGTGCTCAGGGGTTACTCCTGGCTGTGTGCTCAGAAATAGCTCCTGGCAGGCACGGGGGACCATATGGGACACCGGGATTTGAACCAACCACCTTTGGTCCTGGATCGGCTGCTTGCAAGGCAAACACCGCTGTGCTATCTCTACGGGCCTGAAAAGTGGCTCTTTCTAGTGGAAAGAGACAACCTCCTGCACCGTGACAGGAAAGAACAGGGGTGAAAGAAAGGGGATGTTGGGTGAGAAAAAACGAGTAGGAAGTTGTGGACAAAGCAGTCACTATCAAACAGGGTGGACTTGGGGAGACAATTTGACCTTTCTGGTCAAAACTTACTATGACCTTGGGGCTGGTTCGATAGACAGTGGTAGTTCATTTGCCTTGAATGGGGGTGATTTGATGTTGGCAGGTAGGGTGATATGATGGAGTGTGATGAGATGGTGGGGTGATAGTGATGGGAGTTTGGGATATGATTGGGGTATGGGCAGATTGTGGTGGTCGAGTAACATTTTGAGGACTTGCAATTAGTACTTCAATCTATTTTATTTGTTTTGTAATCACATCAATGGTTCTTGGGAGCTATTCCCAGCTCTGTGCTGTGGAGTTGTTCCTGGTTGTGCTCAGGAGACCATGTAGTATTGGGAATCAAGCTCTGGTCTCCAGCATGGAAAGCATGCACTCAACTTGATGAGCTATCCCCAGTGAGTCAATAGTGATAATGCTGGGATGGTAGCTATGTTGGTGGGCTCAAGGTCTTCCTTCTTCCTGGCTCTCTGCGCAGCTGCATGGAGAGTTTAAAGAAATGCCCTTGTGTGTGGAATATTGATCCTTGCCAATCTTAGGCAGTAATAAGTACCCAGTGTTGAACTACAGTTGTGTCTACCGTACCATGACCTGCTGGGTGCCTGTTCTGTTCCAGATCCCGCTTCACTTTGAGTCAGAACACCCCAAAGGTCAGGAGAACTCAGCTAGGGAAGCAGGAAGCAAGTGGTTTCAGCCAGGAGCCCTCTCGAGGTATGCCTAAGGCTCTGAGCAATGAAGGGATGAGGCCAATTGTTTGCTCTAAGTGTCTGTCTAAACAAATGGCTGGGAGCCCTAGGTTGTGACAGGAAGGGATGATAAGCCATGAAAAGTCATAAAAAACTCCCACCACAGCCTTTATCCCAACTGAGCCACAGGATTGTTTGCTCAGGTTGGGGGGGGCCCAATTCCACAGTGCAGATCAGGTCACCTGTGGCCTTGGGGGAAAAGAGATTAATATTGGGGGATGGAAAATTAAATAAGCACATGCTTCATAGTAACAGCATCAACATCACCCCATCCCCATACAGCACACCCTTTAGGAATAATCCCAAATTCTAAAAAGTGCTTTCAACAGCACACCATGCTGCTACACACTTTGCAAAGCATCTGGACACACTTTGCAATGTATATTATAGTGTGTATGACTGTATGTGATATATGGTTTTTTTCAGTGTCATACCCATGGGCATTCCTGCATCTACCCATGGTCACTCCTGGCAGTACTCGAAGGACCATGTGATGCTGGGGATCAAAGCTGGGTTTCCCGAATGCTAAGAATACACTTGACCCATTGAATTATCTCTCCAAACCCCAAATAAATTATTTTGATATTATTTCAAACGTAGATAAACTTGGCAAGAATAGTACTAAAAATTCCCTATTTCCTGCAATAAGATTCCCTAACAATAGGGTTGGAGTAATAGCACAGAGGTAGGGCATTTGCCTTGCATGCAGCCAACTTAGGACGGACTCCAGTTTGAATCCTGGCATCCCATATGGTCCCCTGAACCTGCCAGAAGTGATTTCTGAGTGCAGAGCCAGGAGTAACCTCTGAGCACTGCCAGGTGTGACCCAAAAACTAATATATATATATATATATATATATATATATATATATATATGTCGATGAGTATATTTATGTAGATGAATATTTATGTACATGTATATATATTCCCTATCAATTTGCCATGTTTGATTTTTTTCTATGCATTTACAAGAATTTTCTTTTTATTTTACTTTATCTTGAGCTACATCTGGCCTAGTGCTCAGGAGTTGTGCTTCTAGAAGTGCTGAGTAGTACCAGGTAGTACTAGGGATTAAACCTGGGCCTCCCACCCACTCACAAGGTACCTCAGTCCTTTAAGTTACCTCCCCTCCCCCCAGTCCTGAATCGTTTTCTGATTTTGAAAACAACTGCTTAGTCTTGAGTACAGCAGGTAGGGCATTTGCCTTGCATTCAGTTGACCCCAGTTCAATCCCCTGCAGTCCTAGAATACAGCAGATGGGACAAGCACTGCCAGGAGTAAGCCCTGAGCACTGATGCATGCTCTGTCCCTGCCCCCATAAAACCCAATGCAATTTTGATTAATCCCCAGAACAAAACAACAGCTATATATATATATATTAACCTCTTGTAATGGTAATTGGCCTGGATACAGCCCCCTGGGCATGCCCTTAGAATTGAACCTGAACATATCCCCTTAGACAACCCTTGGAATTGGATCTGGACACGATTGATGGACACGTACATCCCTTAGACATGTCCCCCTGTAACAGACAATAGTCCAGTGGATATTTAAGGAAAAAGTTTGATAGTTGACAGGGTGCCTAGGGTAGAGTCTGGAGCAGGGCCTACCAGCCCATGGGGGCCAGAGGCCAGGCCTAACTGGGCTTAACCAGAGATAAAGAAACAGCGAAAAGATGCTTGTTCTACCTCTATCTTTTTCTTTCTCTATTTTCTCTGTCCTAAAGCCCAGATCTATAGGCCTCCCCAGGCTCTCTGGCTGGTAAATTAACTTTGTCTCTCTCAGAATATCCCACATATATTGTTTCTACCCCCACCCCTGGGCTGCTCCAGGTCACTACATTTTGGTGTCCCTGAATGGGCACTTCACCACACCCAGTAGCTGGATCTACGGGCTCTTACAGCCCTAAAGCTTTGTGGCATTTGCAAACAGGAACAACAAAAAAACATACTGTGTATTGGTGACACACAAAACATATGGACAGGTACAGAGAGATAGCTCAGCAGATAAAGTGCTTGCCTTGCACACAACTGACTGGGGTTCATTACACAGCATCCCATATGGTCCCCCAGTCACTACCAGGAGTGATCCCTGAGTGCAGAGCCAGAAGTTACCCCTGAACTCTATTGGTGTGCCCCCTCAAATTCCTATATTTTGTGTTGGAAAGTTGTTAAGAATATATATATACTAGGTGAGTGATCATTGTTAATGAAACTTCATGCAGTGACCATTTCATAATACACAGAATGTTGTCACAGAATGTTGTTCACCTTAAAATAACATGATATCATATATCTATTATATTTGAATGAAACTAAAAAGTGCAGTATACCAAGTTGGCAGAAATAAGCATTTAGGCCTTCTAAGCTCAACGATGACTTTCAACTTGAGTTTGTCTGACCTTTTTTCCTGAGCAACTATCCCCCAATCAAGCACACCTTCTTTTTGTTGTGTTTGTTCTGTTCTGTGCAACATCTAGAGGAAGTGGGTTGAGTGATAGGGTGGTTATCCTTTATTTGAAGCTCAGAGATTACTCCCAGATTTGCTTGGGGATTGTGTAGTACTGGGGATCAAATTCATATCTTCCACATGCAAAGCCAGTGTTCAGACCATCAAGTTGTCTCCTGGTTCCCCCTCAACCCCCTCCTTCCCCAAACACACACATCTCCCATGCACAGGAGTACCACAGATCTGGACTCTGTACTTTTGTTTCATAGTCAAGTTAGTAGATACCAAGCATGTACCAAGTAGATACCACCATGATGTCACATCTAGCCTATATAAGTAATCTGTACTTTGGGAGAAAACATGATGGAATATTCTACCATACTCTGATCCTCACTGAGCCTCTGATCCTGTCTGAATGGAACTCTACCACATGTTGGCAGTCTAACATTTGGACTGCCAAGTGGAATTTCTCATTTCCAGCATTCTCCCACTACTTCTTATCTTACTGACATTTTACTCTTCCACATTTGATAGCTGGCTTATAGCAGGAAAGACTCAATTTTAAATTGAATACTTTAAAAATAAACTGAATTTATTTTGATTGGTTGAAATCCATTGATATTATTTTGTTGTTCAAATTTTCCCAGAGCATACCAGACAACAATATCTACCCCATTCCTGAATCAGCCCTTTTTTTGGGGGGGAGTGCTTGGGGAAACTCATATCTGGTGGTGCTCAGAGATTACTTCTGGTGATGCTCAGAGAACCTTATGGAACGCTGGGGATCGAATTCAAGTCAGTCACATGCAAGGCAGGCACCCTACCCACTGTGCTATCTCTTCAGCCTATCAGTCATTTCTGCACAAAGCCCTGTTCTCTTCAGTGATGAGAGCTTTTACAGACAGGTCCAGTGCTTTGTGGATTATTGATACTCAGCGCATTGTGACAGGAGTAATGCTTTCTAAAGATGCCACCAATGTAGAGCCATTGTCCAAGTAGGTTCCTGCAACTTCCAGTGACATTGAAACTAACCAATGTGACTAATACAATTTGCTCTTATGTGTTTCTGCTTAAAGGTAGAACATTTAAGATGCTTTGGTTTTTCTTTATTTTTGGCTGGCCAAAGTGATATCACAGTGGATAAGGCATTTGCCTTGTACTTGGCCAACTTGGGTTCAATCCCCAGCATCCCATATGGTCCCTCGAGTCTGCCAGAAGTAATTTCCTTTTTTATGTTTTGTTTTCTTTTGGGGCCACACCTGGGGGCAGTGCTCAGGGGTTAATCCTGGCTTTACACTCAGAAATTGCTCATGGTAGGCTTGGGGGACCATATGGGATGCCTGGAATTGGTCCATTTCTGGATTGGTAGCATGCAAGGCAAATGCCCTACCTCTGTGCTATCTCTCCAGCCCCAGGCAGAAGTAATTTCTAAGTAAACAATAAGGAATAACTCCTGAGAACTGCCAGATGTGGCCCCAAAACAAAACAAAGATGCAGTGGTTTTTGTTTTATTGCTTGGCGAATCATACCCAGGACTACTAAGAGCCTATTCCTGACTCTGTACTCAGGATTGACCCCTGGCAGTGTTCAAGGAATCATATGCAGTGCCAGGGTTTCAAACACATGTCAACTGCATACAATGTAAATGCCTTTACCTCCTAAACTATCTCTTTGGCCCTTAAAATGCATTATTGACTTGATGGCATAAACTCAGAAATGCTAGCTGTAACTCAAACCTGAAAGAAGTTGACTGAACATACCGTATATCTTTTCTCTGTATCAGATCTTTTTATCTGCAATCTTGGATTTCAGAACACTAGAGAGAACCCAAACTCTGGGACTATTTTAAATAGTGAGATAATCAAACAAAAGCATAAAAATGCAAAAAGAGGCCACTAAGTAGACTTTGGGAAGGCCACTGTGCAAGTGAGATAGGTGTGGCAGGTGTTTGACCTTTACTTTGCACTCTGAGCAACCTCAAATGTATGTCTTAATGTATGTGTATATATGTGTGTCTATGTGTGTGAAAAAGCGAGAGAAAGAGAGAGAGTAAGAAAGAGAGATAGAAAGAGAAAGAGAGGGGCCGGGTAGGTGGCGCTGGAGGTAAGGTGCCTGCCTTGCAAGCGCTAGCCAAGGAAGGACCGCGGTTCGATCCCCCGGCGTCCCATATGGTCCCCCCAAGCCAGGGGCGATTTCTGAGCACATAGCCAGGAGTAACCCCTGAGCGTCAAACGGGTGTGGCCCAAAAACCAAAAAAAAAAAAAAAAAAAAAAGAAAGAGAAAGAGAGAGGGAGAGAGAGTGGGAGAGAGGGAGGGAGGGAGAGAGAGAGAGAGAGAGAGAGAGAGAGAGAGAGAGAGAGAGAGAGAGAGAGAGAGAGAGAGAGAGAGAGAGAGACCTGGGTTTGAGCTTAAAGGACCAAATATGGTTTGAGCTTTAAACTATTGCTATAGCCATTGCTACATACAGTAAATGCCTTAATCTGTGTACAGATTCAACCCTATACAGGGAGGAAAAGAATGCAACAATTTGGAGCAGCACATTCTTTTATTTATTTTTATTTTTATTTTTTTGGGTTTTTTGGGGGGCCACACCTGGTGGTGCTCAGGGGTTACTCCTGGCTGTCTGCTCAGAAATAGCTCCTGGCAGGCACGGGGGACCATGTGGGACACCGGGATTTGAACCAACCACCTTTGGTCCTGGATCAGCTGCTTGCAAGGCAAACACTGCTGTGCTGTCTCTCTGGGCCCACATTCTTTTATTTTTATTTTTACTTTTTTGGTTTTTGGGTCACACCCAGCAGCACTCAGGGGTTACTCCTGGCTCTATGCTCAGAAATCGCTTCTGGCAGGCTTGGGGGACCATATGGGATGTCGGAATTCGAACCACCGACCTTCTGCATGCAAGGCAAACGCCTTACACATGCTATCTCTCCGGCCCCATGGAGCAGCACATTCTTGGATTACAGGAGAACCCACAACTGTGCATGAGTCCCTGAGCGTCCCTTTCCTCCAAACTCCACAAATACCCTGAGCCTGCCCTTTAAAATGTCTTAGTGGAGTAGAGGGGTGGCTTTGCACAAACAGGAATTACCCCCACCCCAGGCAATTAGAAAGGGATCTCTGAGGAGGCTTCCTGCAGAATTTCTTAGAGCTCCAGGTCTGCAGTGCCCTAGGACCAGATCCAATCTCCAAATTGCCACCTATTCTAAAGTGAGCCAATATCTTAGAAGGCTGAGGAATAGGTCAAAGGCCAGCACTGCAAGGGTCCAACCCCTTTCCCCTAACACTGAGGGAGCAACCCAGGAGCACTGCCAGGTGTGAACCACAAACAATAAATACATGAATAAATAGTGTCAGCCATTCTGTGGTAAGAAGCTTGCCATAAACTCCTGAGTGCAGTTAAGTGAAGTAAGAGTCCATTATGACAATGATAGTTGAAATCACTCTGATCACTCTGGACAAAAACTGGGTGTTGAAAGGGGTTAAAGTGATATGCATGGTTTATTAATTTTTAATTAATAATAGTGAAAACCACAATGTCAAAAAAGAGAGAGAAGGAGAGAGAAAAATATTGGTGGCACAAAACGTGGATGGGTAATGTTTGGTGTACATACATTCTATGACAGAAAAATATTTAGGTTTTTTGTTTGTTTGTTTCTGGGCCACACCCAGCGATGCTCAGGGGTTACTCCTGGCTGTCTACTCAGAAATAGCTCCTGGCAGGCATGGGGGACCATATGGGACACCGGGATTCGAACCAACCACCTTTGGTCCTGGATCAGTTGCTTGCAAGGCAAATGCTGTTGTGCTATCTCTCCGGGCCCAACAGAAACTTAATTTAAGCAATTTTGTAACCACAGTGTTTAAATAAAGTAATTAAATAAATAAATAAATAAATAAATAAATAAATAAATAATAGTGTCAATTTCCCAGCACTGCCCAGCAGTATCTGTGAGGCTATAAAATGGAATAACAGATTCCTGCTTCTATGGTTTATTGTTTCCCCAGAGGTGATTTTACTCTGCAAATGTTATTAACCTGAATATACTCTCTCACCTGACTTTTAATGGCTTCCCTTTGCCCTCCATCTGGCCTTCCGCTTCATTCCTTCTGGGGTCTTTCTTATTAGTACCCCTACTTCTGTCACAGGCCTTTTTTCTCTGTTTTTCCAGTCCTTTTGCAAAGTCACCGCCTCCAAGAAATCCTTCCAAATCACCTGATGCCTCTCTCCTAAGGATCCTTCTCTGATCCCAGAAATCACCAGCACAGACCAGCCAGGGCTCAGAAATGTCAAGCAAGACATGGACATGTGTAGGTGGTCACTCTGGGATGGAACTGAGTGAGGACTTGAGAGAGTACAGAGAATAGGGCGCTTGTTTTGCACGTAGCCAACTTGGTTCTGATCCACAGCATCCCATATGGTCCCTTGAGCCCACGAAGTGACTCCTGAGTACAGAGCCAGGAGTAACCTCTGAGCACCACTGAGTGTTGCCCCCACCCCCAAATTTCAAACAAACAAATAAATAAGTCACTTAGTACTTTAAAGTATTCAATGTGTAGTGTTCAGGGCCCAAGAGCAAACCCTGAGATAAGATCTCAGCATGAATCCAATTGAAGAAATCTGGAAGCAGTAGCAAGGGACCGGAAGAATGAGGTGGGGAAAGCAAAGAGCACAGTATAAGATGCAGCATCAAGGTTGTCAATGTAGTCAGGAAAGTTCTGACAAATGTTCTTCCCAGAGAGGACCAACCATGGGGCAGGAGGCAGGCAGAGAGATAGTGCAGCAACTGAACTCATGCTTTACATGCAAGAGACACTGCTTTATGTGCTTGATTTTGTTATTTGGACCATACCTGGTAAAACTCAGATTACTTCTGGAACTGCACTCAAGAAATTACTCCTGGAAATGCTAAGGGGACCATTTGGGATGCCAGTGATAAATACAGGTCAGTTGTCTGCAAGGCAAATACCCAACTCCCTGTACTACTTCTCCAGCCCCCAAAGAGACCCTAGTTTAATTCCTGGCACTTCATGGTTCCTGTGTGCCATGGAGAACTTTCAAGTGTGCCTCCTCCTTGTAAGAAAAAAAGAAAAAAGTGCCACCAGGAGTTTGGAAGATCATGCAAAAGCCCCATCTTCCACTATCAGGAGATGTCTCAGAGATATGCATAATCTCCCCTGAATATCCAGGCCACGAGCTAGGTGAAAAATACTTTTAAGGGGCCAGATGCGATAGCATGGAGGTAAGGAGTTTGCCTTTCATGCAGAAAGTCATTGGTTTGAATCTCGGCATCTCATGTGGTCCCCCGAGCCTGCCAGGAGCGATTTCTGAGCGTAGAGCCAGGAGTAACCCCTGAACGCTGCCGGGTGTGACCCAAACCCCCCCCCCCCAAAAAAAAACTTTTAAGGAAGAAGAGTAAAGGCATTTATTTGCCTTGCTTGCAGTCTATGCTGCTTTGATCCCAGCACCACATTTGGTCCCCCAAGGCACCAAGAGGAGAGATCTCTGAGCAGTCCTAAGAACAGAGCACTGTAGGGAGAGAGTGGTAGCACAGCAGGTAAGGCATTTACCTTGCATGCAGGAGGTCCTGATTTGATCTCTGGCACAGAGCCAGGAGTAACCCCTGAGTGCCTTTAGGAGTAACCCAACATCCCCCGCCCAAAATAAAAAAGTAAAAATAAAAAAAGAGAGCACTGTAAACCTTGAGCACCACTCATTTTGTATCCCCCGTAACCCCCATAAAAATCTAAGGTGCTGGAACAGAAAACAGCCCCTTATATATATTGAGGAAGCCAGAGTGGGAGCTCCTGCGGGGTTGTCTGCACATAAAGGAGACAGATACCAAAGATCCGTGACCCGAGGAGCTGGACCTTATCCTCAGACCTGAGAGAATGCCCAGATTTCCCAGCAGCAGCCCAGGAGGCTTTTAAAAGGGTGAGGGCAAAGGAGATACTGTAATCACAGATCTGAGGTGAATGGTATATGTGACCCCAAGCCTTTGCTCTGTTCTCTATAACACAGTACAGGGGCCGGAGTGATAGCACAGCAATAGTGCGTTTGCCTTGCATGTGGCTGACCCGGGACAGACTTGGGTTTGATCCCCGGCATTCCCTGTAGTCCCCTGAGCCTGCCAGGAGTGATTTCTGAGTGCAGAGCCAGGAGTAACCCCTGAGCATCCTGTCCTGATGTGGCCCCAAAACAAACAAAAAAAATCAGTAACACAGTACCAAGAGGAGGGGACCTTGTAATTAGGTCAACAATGTCTGAGGGTAGAAGAGTTGACTATGAGGTTTCCATCTTCACAGCTCTCATCCCAAGTCCCTCCCACTGACAGTTGCCCAACATTTCTATGATAGGACACCATGAAGGTTTTTATGACACCCTACTTTGGCTAGGTGGAAATTTAAGGGAGGCTCAATGTTTCCATTGGGAATTACATTTGGTTGCCAGTCACAGATACTCAAACTGACATTGATTGATGAGTCAGAGTTTCATTTTCTCTTAGGTGACAAGGTTCGTTGACAAGCCTTCCCAGAGTAGCTGCCACAGCACCATGATATCCTGATATCCTAAGGTCCTTCCAGCTTTGCGCCTCTTTCCCTACCCTACCTTTTCCTTCTCCTTGTTGTCACAGTTGTACAGATGGTGTGTGTGTGTGTGTGTGTGTGTGTGAGAGAGAGAGAGAAAGAGAGAGAGAGAAAGAGAGAGAGAGAGAGAGAGAGAGAGAGAGAGAGAGAGAGAGAGAGAGAGAGAGAGAGATGGTACTTATGGGGGTCCCACACTTCACTTGCACTATTACCAACAGACACTTAGCATGTGTGGGCATATCAGGGAATGAAGGCTGGGTGTCACTCTATCTTGTGTCCTGTCTCTTTGTCTTCTGTATGGAGCTTTACTTTCAGGGTTACCTCATAGTTCAATATGGTGACTAGTGCTCTATGTCCCCTTGTGACAAAGGTGCATGGCAGATGGATTGAAAAATAGGTTCAACTCAGTCAAGACTTTTTGATATGTTTCTCCTGAAACTTTTGTCCCAAACATAACATTGATCACTCACTATGAAAGGTTCCTAGAAAATGCTTGTTGAAAGTTGAGTATCTTTTTTTTTTTTTTTTTTGGTTTTTAGGCCACACCCTGTGACGCTCAGGGGTTACTCCTGGCTATGCGCTCAGAAGTTGCTCCTGGCTTCTTGGGGGACCATATGGGACGCCGGGGGATCGAACCTCGGTCCGTCCTAGGCTAGCGCAGGCAAGGCAGGCACCTTACCTCCAGCGCCACCGCCCGGCCCCAAGTTGAGTATCTTTAAAAAAAAAAAAAAAGTTGAGTATCTTGGGGCCAGAGCACAGTGGTAGGGTGTTTGCCCTTCATGTAGCCCAGGTTAAAGTCCTACTGGCATCCTAAAGGATCCCCTGAGCCTGCCAGGAGTGACTTTTTAGTGCAGAGCCAGGAGTAACTCCCAAGTACTGCCAGATGTGTCCCTCAAAACAAAACTAACTAACTAACTAACTAAATAAATAAATAAATAAAAGTTGAGTATCTTGGGATCAGAGCCATAGCACAATGGGTAGGGTGTTTGCTTTGCACGTGGCTGACCTGGGTTCAATCCTGGACATCCCATATGGTCCCCTGAGCCTGCCAGGAGTTATTTCTGAGCACAAAGCCAGGAGGAACCCTTGAGCACCACCAAGTATGGCCCAAACTCCCCCCCAAATAAGTTAAGTATCTTGTCACTTATCATAAAATGATATAAAGTACAGTATAATGTGGCAACCAGTAGCCTCAACCTGAACTTTGGGGGAATGGATTTAAAAGTAAGGTGAGAGTCCCAAATCCAACCTCAGAGACAGAAGATGGGGAATGAAAGTGCACCTGTGAGGTAGGCTGTCAGCCTTCAAATAGCAGTAAAAGAAGATTGCTGTATTGAGAAATAATGGCTGAAGATTCGTGTTCCCAGAGGAGAGGAAACCTTGGCATTAGACCTGCTGGGATCTCCACTTACAGATTGGTTGTTTTTCACTTACTTGGGCCATGGGGAACATACAGCTTGTCAGGGATCAATGTTTCCCTGCCCAGAAAGTATCTGAATCGGGTCTGCAGAGACCCACTGAGTGTTTATGAGAAGGTAGTCAAGGAATCAAGATGAAGGTAATAAAAGTCAGACAAGTGCAGACCAGAAAGAGTGGCTCCCCATCAAAATTAAAATAATTAGGAGCTGGAGAGATAGCACAGTGGTAGCGCATTTGCCTAGCATACAGCTGATCCAGGAAGGATGGTGGTTCGAATTCTGGCAACCCATGTGGTCCTCTGAGCCAGCCAGGAGCAATTTCTGAGCACAGAGCCAGGAGTAACCCCTGAGCGCCGCCGGGTGTAATCCAACCCCCCAAATTAAAATAATAGTAATAAAAAATTGTGAGTCCTAAGTGATCCAGGAGTGATCCCTAAATAGAATCAGAGTACCTCACATTCCCTATCCCCAAAAGCTGGTCAAACACCAGCTCAAAACTGTTCTGATTTGTCTGATTTGTTGTTTTTGTTTGTTTGTTTTTGGTTTTGGGGTCACACCCGGCCACACTCAGGGTTTCTTACTGGCTTTGCACTCAAAAATTGCCCCTGGCAGCCTTGGGGAACCATATGGGATGCCAGAATTCAAACCACCGTCCATCCTGAATCTGCTGTGTGCAAAGCAAATGACCTACCGCTGTGCTATCTCTCCACCCCCCTTGTCTAATCTTAATCAAGGTGAGGGTGGGAAAGGAGCTCTTAAAGTTAAGAATCTCTCACACACATCTACTGCTTCTTCCACTCTGGGGTGCCTGTGTTCTCTCTTGAGCCCATATTTCTTTTTCTCTTCCTTTTATTTCCCAAATAAACTTGTTTTACTTCACTTAAAAGAAAAAGAAAAAAAGCAGCAGACTCTCCCACAAGCCCCTGCTTTCTGGGAAGGACTCTGAGCAGAACTCCTGAGATGAGGCCTTGGTAGCCTGCTGGGCCCAGACAGCCTCTTCCTTGGCTCTTTCTTATGAGTGCGAAGGGGGACACAGTCTGACTACCCACTTCTAAGGTGAACGTCTCCATTTCCATGCTCCTTATACCTGAACTCCCTGCCCTAACCCCAACACTAACATCTGTACCATTGCCCCTGGAGCTTAAACATTTACTGAGTCCTGGCTCTCAGGGCCCTGACCTCCCCTGGCATTTAGTTCTCACTGTGGGTCACGAAGTCATCCATGAAGAAGAAGTACTGCTAATGGAGACGTCAATGCCCTCAGCCCATGCTCTTTGCCCAGGTCTCCCACTAAGGTTTAGACTCGCAACAACACTTCAACTTTGGCTTACCTCCCAGACCCACTTCCAACTTTATCTTCACTCTTGGCCACCTCTGGTGACTGATCAATGGAGGTCTGATTTTAAAACCTGAGTGAGGGCCGGAGTGATAGCACAGCAGTAGGACATTTGCCTTGCACGCTGCCAGCCTGGGACAGACCTGAATTCAATCCCTGGTTTCCCATGTGGTCCCCCGTGCCTGCTAGAAATAATTTCTGAGCACAGAGCCAGGAGTAATCGTTGAGCACTAACAGGTGTGGCCTAAAATCCAAAACAAAAACCAAAAAAAAAAAAAAAAAAACAAAAAAAAACCTCTGAGTCTTTTTTTTGAGGTGTGTTTAGGGCATATTTCTGGCTTTGCACTCAGGAACGATCTGGGTATCAAATGAGGTCCAACTCTGCTGGCTGTGTGTAAGGCAAGCACCTTATCTGGTGTTCTATTGTTCTGGCCCAAGATCCAAGTCATCTTGGACAAGTTCTGCAAACCTCTCTGTGGCTCAGGGTCCTCATGTGCAAAATGGAAATAAAGGGTCTCCCAATGTGAGTGATACTTCCCCGGAGGATGCCTGAAACATCCAAGGGAGTAATGGTTTTCATGTGCAATGCAAGAGGGAGGAGTTTTGTTTATTTGCTTTAAGAAGTTAATTTCCATGGAGAGGCAGGATAATTGTTTTGATGAAAATCAAACAATAGACCAAATAAGTTAGGGAAACTATGAGATTTGCAACCATGAAGGCAAATTCCACTGTCACTTGGGGTCAGTTGCACAAGAGACAAGGTGACATGGAAAAAAAATAACTTTATTGCCAACATACGGCTGGTTGAAAGACAATGGACTCATGTAATCAAAGTCTTCATCTTATCTGCATAGTCAAGAGAGGAGTTGAGAGAGAGAGAGAGACAGAGAGAGAAAGAGAGAGAGAGAGAGAAAGAGAGAGAGAGAAAAGGAGAGGGAGAGAGACAGAGACAGAGAGAAGTGTAGGTTTGTGAATGAACAGTAAAATCCTTTCTTGGCCTATTTCCTACAAAGCAGAACAGAATCAGATTTAGTCTTTGGGAAAAGGGAAACTGTGGATAAGCTGTTCTTACCTTTAAGTCCCTCTCTAATATTGGTCTCTAGACTAGTTTTAAATTGATAAAGTAGGGGCCGGAGAAGTAGCATGGAGGTAGGATGTTTGCCTTGCATACAGAAGGACAGTGGTTCAAATCCCGGCATCCCATATGGTCCCCTGAGCCTGCCAGGAGTGATTTCTGAGCATAGAGCCAGGAGGAACCCCTGAGCGTCAGCCCGGTGTGACCCAAAAAACAAAAGTAGAAATTTTGCACTGTGCAAATGAGATAATGCGATTTAGATCTTGCTGAATTATAAGACTATCTGCAAAAAAATGTTAACTCCCCACCTTTCACTCCCAAGGTTCCTTTGGGTACTTTGCTGGGATCATAATTTGGGCAGCTTCGACAGGATACAATGGCATGACATGATGGTAATTTTCAGAAGCCATCATTAAATAGCCTTTATTTTGGTGGTGGGGTAGCTAGGAGGCACACCAGCAGTATTTAGGATCTATTCCTGGCTCTGTGCTTGGGGATCACTCCTGGTAGTGCTTAGAGAATCATATATGTGGTGCCGGAGATTCATATCGAAACCAAGGTCAGCTTCATGTAAAACAAGTGCCTTATGTCTTGTGTTATCTTTTAGGTATGAAAAGCCACTGTCATCTCTCTCTCTCTCTCTCTCTCTCTCTCTCTCTCTCTCTCTCTCTCTCTCTCTCTCTCTCTCTCTAAGTAGATTTGTTCTATTTTCCATGTTAGAACATCAATAGCTGTCAAACCTCTATCAGGACAGTGTATGTGAAATTCTTGTGGTCCACTTCATGAAAAATCAACTGGTTCCTTGTCATACATTTCAAGTTGAATTTATACAAAATGAGAGGTTTAGGGCTGGTTTTTGGACCACATGTGGCTGTGCTCAGGACTTACTTTTTGGCTCTGAGCTGAAGGATCATTTCTGATGGTACTTGGGGCACTTTATGGGGTGTCAGAGACTGAACCCTGGTCAACTGGGTATAAGGCAAGCGACTTATTTACTGGATTATCATTCTGGCCCCTCTTCTTTATTTGTTCTTTTCTTCTGTCTCTGTCTCCATCTCTCTCCATACACGCAGCAGCATTTGGTGGCTCTTCTCAATTTTGTGCTTAGGAATCACTGCCATGTTTGGGAATTCTGTGGTGCTGAGAATCAAATGCCTGGTTTCTACAATCCTATATTTGTACTCCAGCCCTTTGACTTATCTCCTAAACTCCTGGGCATCCTTTCAAATGCTTAAGTCATTGTCATTTTTCCTCCTGTGCACACTATGTTGATGTACTTTGACCATTATTTTTCTATGTAGTACTGTAGTTTTTATATATTTAATTGAATTTTGTTTGTTTGTTTGGGGACTATATCTGGCAGTGCTCATGGGTTACACCTAGCCTTGCACTCTGGAACCACACCTGGTGGGCTCAGGGGACCATATAGGATACTGGGGTTCAAACGCAGGTTGGCTGCATGCAAGGCAAATGCCCTATCTGTTACACAATCACACCAGCTCCTTTTCTTATGGATTTGTGAGGAATCACTTTTGGGGAGAGGGAGCACACTCGGCAGTACTCAAGGGTTCCTCCTGGCTCTGCACTCAGAAATCATTCCTGGCAGGCTCGGAGGACCATATGGAATGTCTGGGTCAGCAGCATGCAAGGCAAATGCCCTACCTCTGAACTATCACTCCAGCCCCTGATTTCTGATGATTCTTTATAATTAGAAACAGTAGCAATAGGCTTATGACATTATCCACAAATACCTTTCCAGGTTTGTTTTTAGTCTCTTGGTATTAGTTTGTAGCAACTTCAACCATTTAAACTTTAAATAAAATCAACTTTTGTTTGTAGCTGAATTTATTAAGCTACTATTGTATGGGTTTAGGTTTTTTTCTTGGTTCGTTTTTTTTTTTTTTTTTTTTTTTTTTTGTGGTTTTTGGGTCACACCCGGCAATGCTCAGGGGTTTTTCCTGGCTCTGTGCTCAGAAATTCCTCCTGGCATGCACGGGGGACCATATGGGACGCCGGGATTCGAACCGATGACCTTCTGCATGAAAGGTAAATGCCTTACCTCCATGCTATCTCTCCGGCCCCTCGTTTTGTTTTTGACCACACTCAATAGTGCTCAAGGATCACTCCTGGCAGTGCTCAGGGAACCATATATTGTGCCAGGACTTCGACCTTGGTTGGCCACATGCAAGGCAAGCACCTTCCTAGCTTACCCTTCCTCCCACCAAGCCCTAAGTTTTGTGTCATAACTGGGAAATGACTCTATAGTGAGCAAAGTAAATATTTAATTTATTAAATGTTAAGGAGCTGAGATAAGCAACATCATTTCTCTCAAACCCCTCGCTAAGAAGGGGCATGGGATGGGGCACCAGTACAGCCCCCTTCCTTACAGACAATATTCTCGCTTCTCAAGGCACCCCCAGTGGACAGAAAACTCAATCTAGTGGCATTTCTACTTGTTGCATCCTCTCTCTCACTCTGCTGGAAAAGAGGGTGAACTCCTGTTTACAAAGGAAAAGTTGGAAAGGGAGGACCCTTAGACTCTCGCCTTCTACTGTGCTCTCTGGACCCCAATTCCAGGGGACTGGGGGGGTATGGAGCAGTGTTCTTGAGAAACTTATGAAACTCCAAACTCAGGTACACACACCTTCCAAGTTACTTGAGCTTGGATTCCCCCAATATGGATTGTAGAAGCCAGTGGTAGAATCCCAACACTCTGTTGAGGAATTGGGTGAGACTGGGGAGACTCTACTGGGTCTCAGATCACATCCATTGCAGCCACCAATGTGACTTGTCACCACCACCCATCTGCAGCCTGGCAGGCCTCCCCAGGGCTTTGCTGGGAGAGGGAAGACAAGGTGAGTGACAGGCCCTTCTCCGTGCCTGTTCCAACCACACTCAGCAGGCTTCTGGCCCCCTCCACAGCCTTGCCCAGAAAAGCAGATACAGCCAGAAGGTGCTGGTTCCTCCTCCAGGCCGACCTCAAAAGGAAGTTGCTTCCTCTTGGCTATACTTTGAAGTATAGAAGTACTCCCGGGGGACTTCTGGACAAGACAAAGAGGCTGGGGCAGAGGGTCTTCCTATTAGGCCTGAGGGGTTACTTAGGTGAGGTAAGTCTTTGGAGGTCAGGTGAGGTGTGTGGCAGGAGAAAGGCACAGAGCTCCAGACCCTCACCATCCCTCTCTCCTTACACTGAATGGTGAACTCCTTTCTTTGCTCGTCCTTCTAGCCACAGGTCCTCAAGTCCATCCGTAAGATTGTCCATAGTCCACTCCTTACTTCTGTCCCCTTGGGACTTTTAAATGCAATTAACTCTGTTTGCTCTCCCATCTATTGTTCTGTCTCCATTGTTCTCTCTTGACTCTGCTATTCCCTACCCAACATTATGGTGGAGCCCCTTCCTTGGAGGGACCTGGGATGGGCTTCCTTCTTCAGACTTAGAACTCTGCTTCCTGAAACACATGATATTTATGAAAAAAAAAAAAAAAAAAAAAAAAAAAGCTTGAAAGGGATAAGCTAGGTAGATAGTTTAAGTGCCAGAGGCTTATGCCTTGCATGCATAAGATTCCCAGTTCAATCCCTGAATCATCAAGCCCAAGCACCAGGAATTGCTGGGCCCAAACACTGAGTAAACCTATTCAACCAAGCATTGCTTGGAGTGTCCTCCAGGCCACCTGAGCATGGCTTGAGAGTCCAGCTTCCCACAAAGGGAAGATAATTTGGGGCCGTAGCAGTGGCATAAGCAGTAAGGTGTCTGCCTTGCTCGCACTAGCCTAGGACAATCCCCTGGCGTCTCATATGGTCCCCCAAGCCAGGAGCGATTTCTGAGTGCAGAGCCAGAAATAACCCCTGAGCGTCACGGGGTGTGCCATCTCCCCCAAAAAGGGGGAGATAATTTGGTAAAGAGTTATTCAGACTGGAATGTGGAGATGTGTGAGCAGAAATATAAAAGGCAGGACACAGACCCTAGAAGGTGTCTGAAAAAAATTTGTTTTCTCCTCTTCTTTTATAATAATAAGAAAAAAAAAATGCCAAAAGAGTATACATTAACATGCTTCAAGATTCCAAAGTTATCAAGAGTGTGGAGAAAAATCTGCAAATCTAGCTTTGTCTCTACCCCCACCTTCAGGACCTCCCTTCTTCCTTTCCTATTCATGTTTTACCTGTGGCACCACCCTCTGCATTTTAGTATGAAATAGGAGGGAGTACATGTTTATGTTGACTTATTTCTCTTTCTATTCTTTTGACCACATCGGACTATGTTCAGGGATTACTCTTGGCTCTGTGCTCAGGAATTATTCCTGTTGGTGATTGGGGGACCATCTGAAATGATGGGTATTGAACCCAGTTGACTGTTTGCAAAGCAAATGTCCTACCTGCTGTACTCTGGTCCCAGCTCCCTTTCATTAAAATAAAATATTAGCTAGAGAGGTTGTACAGCAGGTAAGTCTCTTGCCTTGCACATAGCTTCCCAAGATTCAATCCTAGATACCACTTATGATCTGCTCAGCCAAGGCCTGAGCACTGTCAAACGTGGCCAAAAAATAACTAAGTAAATAAATAAAATATCATACAACCACTTCAAGAAAAGTATCAATAACTTTTTTGTTTGTTTATTTTTGGGACACTCCTGGCTCTGTGCTCAGAAATCGCTCTTGGCTATTGCTCCAGAACCTTTCTTTTTTTCTTTTCTGAGTAGATGTTATATAGGGCCACAGCTGGTGGGTTTCAGGGGTTTTCAGGGCTCTGCACTCAGGAATGAGCCCTGGCTGAGCTCAGGGATCATATGATGCTGGAATCTAAAGCAAGCAAATAGGGGCCCAAGCAATAGCACAGTGGTAGGGTGCCTTGCACGCAGCTGACCCAGGACAGAATTGGGTTCAATCCCCAGCATCCCATATGGTCCCTTGAGCCTGCCAGGAGTTATTTCTGAGTCCATAGTCAGGAGTAATCCCTGAGCACTGCCGGGTGTGGCCAAAAAAATAAAAAATAAAAAAAAAATAAACAAAGTAAGCAAATACCTTAACTCTTACACTATTTCTCTTGTCTTAAATTCTCATTACCTTTATTTATTAATATTATTTTGGAAGAGGCCACAACCAGACAGTGTTTTGTGCTTTGTAATCACTTCTGGCAGGGCTCTCAGATATATGTGGTGCAAGGTATTGAATTGAATGCAAGGCAAGCAGTTTATCTGTTGTTTTTATTCCAGCTCCAAATTCTCAGTATCTTTAAAATTGGCAGCTTGCAACCCCTGTGATCTCACCCTGCCTTTCCTTGAGTTTGTGGGGTAGGGAAGCCAGGGAAAGCTTCCTGGAATAAAAGGCAAAGAGGTTGAGATCTAAAGGAATTATTGTGATCAATGGTGTTCCAGAGGGAGGGAATCATTGTTGTTGGTGGAAGGGAGTGGTGTTAGAAGAGGATAGCAGATGGACTGAGGATTAGATTTGCTGGGGAAAGATCTCAGGCCTCAGTATGGCTAAAATGGAAAAATAGGGGCCTCGTCTTAAAGATTAAAATAAAAATACAGGGCTTTGTTCTGAAGACAATGAGGCCTTAGGAAAAATAGTGCTATGACTGGGGCTGGAGTAATAGCACAGCAGAAGGGCATTTGCCTTGCATGCTGCTGACATGGGAGACTGGGTTAGTTTCCTGGCATCCCTTATAGTCCCCCAAACCTGCCAGGAGCAATTTTTGAGTGCAGAGCCAGGTGTAACCCTGAATGCCACCCAATGTGGCCCAAAAACAAAAACAACAACAAAAAAGCACAGAGAAAGATTTGAGGGGTTTGGAGGCTTGGGGATATAGACAGGCTATAGAGATGGCTGACACTAGCAAATAGACTGGAGAGGGAGAGAGACCCAGGCCAGCTCAGAGAGGTCAGAATTAAAAGGTGAATTCCTGGAGCTTTGAAAAGATAGACTATACTTGAGGACCATGCACTAAGCAAATAGAGAGATTTTACAAGACTCCTAGGCTTCTGGCCTCATTCCAAGGAGGGAGCGTCCTGGGAGCTTTATGTAAAGGTTATACAAATATTACTGTCGCTTCTTCTAATTCAAATGCACCTTTGCATGTGGCTTTGATGATTGACAGAAGTGATAGGTGGCCTGATCTAGTGCTCAGTTGGCTGGTTCTATCTCCCATGCCCATGGCAGCCAGTCCCTCCCCATGCCATCAGAAGGACTTGCCTAGCCCTGCCTGACTCTTGGTCTTTTACTTTCCTTTAGGATCCCTTCTACTCCTTTCAACCCCATTTAATGTGTGTGTGTGTGTGTGTATCTGTGTGTGTGTATCTGTGTGTGTGTGTGTGTGTGTGTGTGTGTGTGTGTGTGTGTGTACTATATGAAGAGCCTCTCAAGCTATGCTCTGGGTTCCCAGGGGCAACTCCCAGAAAAATTGGCCATGTTCAGGCACAGTGATGCAATGCTTAGGCACACTTTGGCCCAGTGGTTCCTGAGGAACCTCCAGGGCTATACCCAGTGGTGCTGAAGGGTAAGGTGGGCATGAGGAATTTTCGGCCCCACATACACAAGGTATATGCTTTAGCCCTTGGAGCTATCTCCCTAGTTCTTAAAGAAGAAAGTATCCTTTCTGTTCCTAAACCCAGCAGCCAGCCCAAACCTTCTCCCAGTGATGACTTCTTACTCATTCCTGATTGCAGAGTCTGTCATGGGGCTCAGCTGCTGCACTGCCCTGTCTCCTACTTGGGTTTGCTGCACTATTAGCTTGTTGGCCTGGAGGGCTCTTCTTTACTTTTGGTTCTCCCATCTCTGTTGGGCATACCCAGTGGTGCCCAAGGGCTACTCTTAGCTCACTTCTCTGGAGTTACTCCTGGCAGTGATCAGAGCAGCATGTGGTGATGGGGCTTGAAGTCACACCTCTTGCCTGCAAAGCAAGTGCTCATACTCAACCTGTGGTGCTATCTCTCCATCTCTGCACCCCCTTCCCATATACACACTTCATTTTGTTTGTGTTGACAGAGGTGGAACCCAGGTCCTCACACATTCAAGGCTCTACAAAAAGCCACATCCTGGTCCTCAGCTCTCTCATCTTCTGAAGCTGCTACTACTTTGAAAATCTCCCTAACAGTTCAATGACTACCCCTACCTCCACACTCAAGTCCTACATATATGTGCATCTGCTAATTGTCCATAGGCTGCACACAGGTGGAGATGACTGTAGCAGCAGATGATGTAGCAGCAGATGATGTAGCAGCAGACTGCTGCTGCATGGGCAGGTATACCAGAAATTGGCAGCCAGAGGCACTGCCCTGGAAACTCCCTAGGACCCACCTGATCTGTTTGCTTCTCATTCCCAAATGAGGGGTGGGTCACATGGATTTTTTTTTTTTCATTCTCATGTCCCTAGAATGAAGGGATTGAAGTGAATTTATACTTGCTGGATGCAGAATGTGGTTTGTGCAGAGATGTGCCAAGAGATATGCCTTAGAGAAAGGTCTTGTACCCTGCTGCAGGGGGTGTGATCAGCCTGTTGGTCACCTCTTTGGGGACCTGGGGATGGAACTAGAGTGAGTAGAGGGAGGCAGGAGAAGGCCTCCCTGGCTAATAATGTAAAAGCTTCCTTATATTCTGAGCTTGAGGTTTCTATCGTCCTTCCTGCTCCTGGGGACAATGACACTTAGAGGTTCCAGAGACTGGACATTGCCACTTGTACTCAGAGATCCAAGTTATCAAGGGCATCATGCTGTGATACCTCGTGGTCTGCAGAATAAGGTCAACTGTTCCATCCTGCCTTTGCCCATTTTCCTTTCATGGAAGTGACTAGCTAATGATGCTTTCCCTTGCCAAGCTTCATTTCAGAACTGCTTCCTAGAGAACCCAGCCTGATGACAGATATATCCAGGTCACAAAGAAATAGAGATATAATCTCTCCCTTTTCTATCTCTCTGCCTTTCTCTCTCTCTGCCTTTCTCTCTCTCTCTCTCTCTCTCTCTCTCTCTCTCTCTCTCTCTCTCTCTCTCTCTCTCTCTCTCTCTCTCTCTCTCTCTCTCTCTCTCTCTGTATTTGTTTCTGTCTCTCCAAACACACACACACACACACACACACATTGAGTGCCCTCACCATAGCCCTGATCCCAGGTCCTGGCTTACACTAGTAATTCATTTATGAAGGCAATTTAAATAGAGTAAATCACTATAGTGTTCAGGGAGGCAATTCCTTGGCTGTTTGAATACCCATGGGAAACCCCTTAGACATGTGATTTTTCTAAATATCCAAAACTGGGGTTCCCAAGGCACACATATACATAAAGGTAGTAATGAGGTAACTACATTGTTGACCAGTTTTGATTTTTTTTTGTTTTATTTTTGTTTTAGGGCACACCAGCAGTACTTAGGAATCTCTCCTGGTATGCTCAGGGGACCATATAAGATGCTAGGGATGAATCTGAGTTGGCAGTGTTCATGGCAAATGCCCTACCCACACTACTATCTCTCTGACTCCAGCTGTTCTTTGGGTTTAAATAGTGTCAGTGTTCTGACACCTCTCTATAGACCAACTAGACTAATGCTCAGTAAGGAAACACTTGTTTTGAAGGAATAAATGGAAGAGAGGGGTTTATACATATAATATTTTATTCTCAAAAGCTGAATACACATTGTTCTCCAATGTACATGGGACATTCTTTAAAATAGACCACATGTTGAGTCACAAAAAATATCTCCACAAAATCAAGAGCATAGAAATCATACTATTTCCCCAGACCATGATGTTTTGAAGAGAGAAGTCACTCACAAACAGAAGCAGAGGAACAACTTAAACACCTTGGAATTAAATTTTTTTTTTTTTTTTTTTTTTGGTTTTTGGGCCACACCCGATGGTGCTCAGGGGTTACTCCTGGCTGTCTGCTCAGAAATAGCTCCTGGCAGGCACGGGGGACCATATGGGACACCGGAATTCGAACCAACCACCTTTGGTCCTGGATCGGCTGCTTACAAGGCAAACACCGCTGTGCTATCTCTCCAGGCCCAGAATTAAATATTTTGTTACTGAAAAATAAATGGATAAGAGAAAAAAATCAAAGAAAAATTAAAATATTCCTGGAAACAAAAGAGAATGAGGATATACCCTATCAGTACTGTTGGACACAGCAAAAGCAGTGTTAAGAGGAAAGTTCATAGTTATGCAAGCCATTCATCAAGAAGAAAGGGCCCACATATATAACTAGATTGTACAACTTACAACTTAAGAAACTAGAAAATTGGGCCTGGAGAGATAGCACAGCGGTGTTTGCCTTGCAAGCAGCCGATCCAGGACCAAAGGTGGTTGGTTTGAATCCCGGTGTCCCATATGGTCCCCCGTGCCTGCCAGGAGCTATTTCTGAGCAGACAGTCAGGAGTAACCCCTGAGCACCGCTGGGTGTGACCCAAAAACAAAACAAAACAAAAAAAGAAACTAGAAAATTACCAGCAGAAAGACCACAAGGCCGGCAGGAAGAAGGAAATGATAAAATTTAGAGCAGAAAGTAATGAGCTAGAACCTAATCCCTTCCCCCAAAATCCAAAAATCAATGAAACCAATAGGGTTTTTTTGACAAAGAACTAGCAAGACTCAGAGGGATGAAGGAAAGGGGGGAGAAGGAGGAGGAAGAGGAGAGAAAGAGAGAGAAAGAGAGAAAACTATAGTAAACAGTCAGAAATGACAGGAGAAATTGAATCAGAAATTATAGCTTTTTTTCTTGGTATTTGGGCCACTTCAGGGCTGCACTCAGAAATTGCTCCTGGCTGGCTTCTGGGGCCACCTGGGATGCCAGAGAAAGAATCTGGATAGGCTGTGTGCAAGGTAAATGCCCCATCCATAGTGCTATCACTCTGGCCCTCAGAAATGAAATGAAATGTTGATAGCACAAAAGATATCATAGACATTTAAAGATCTTCAAAAATTACTCTGAGAATCTTTAAGCTATGAAAGGAGAAAACCTAGACATAAAAGTGGACATGAGAAACTAGAAACATATCCATGCTAATGTATTGGGAGGGTTAATATTGTTAAAATAGCAATATTCCCAACAGCATTGTACAGAGTCAATGAAATTCCTATAAGGATACTCATATAACATTTTAAAATAAATTGAATTTATTCATGTGAAAATGCTAAAGAAGAAGGGAAAAGGAAGATGGGAGGCCTCATTTTCTACAACTTCAAACTGTACTACAAAGTTTGATAGTAATTAAAATACCATGGTACTGGAATAAAGACAGATCCTCAGATCAATGGATTAGAAAAGAATATCATGAGACAGACCTTCAAACATATGATCAGTTAATCTTTTTTTTTTTTTTTTTTTTTGGTTTTTGGGCCACACCCTGTGACGCTCAGGGGTTACTCCTGGCTATGCGCTCAGAAGTTGCTCCTGGCAACATATGGGGACCATATGGGACGCCGGGGGATCGAACCGCGGTCCGTCCTAGGCTAGCGCAGGCAAGGCAGGCACCTTACCTCCAGCGCCACCGCCCGGCCCCGATCAGTTAATCTTTGATAAAGGAGCAACAATTATAAAGTGGAGCAAGGAAAACTTCAATAAGTGATGGTGGGAAACAGGTCAGCTATCTGTAACAAAATGAACTCAAACCTTTTACTAATGCTATTCATAAAAGAGAAATCAAGGGGCCCGGAGAGATAGCACAGCGGCGTTTGCCTTGCAAGCAGCTGATCCAGGACCAAAGGTGGCTGGTTCGAATCCCGGTGTCCCATATGGTCCCCTGTGCCTGCCAGGAGCTATTTCTGAGCAGACAGCCAGGAGTAACTCCTGAGCACCACTGGGTGTGGCCCAAAAACCAAAAAAAAAAAAAAAAAAGAGAGAGAAATCAAAATTAATTGTTTGGTATCAGACCTGAATCCATAAGTACAAAGAGTATGGGTTAGAGAGATAGCACAGCTGTAGGGCATTTGCCTTGCATGAGGCCAACCCAGGATCAATGGTGGTTCTAATTATCCCCTGAGGCTTCCAGGAGTAATTTCTGAGCATGTAGCCAGGAGTAGCCCCTGAGCATCGTTGGGTGTGACCTTCCCCCCCACCAATATACATAGAATATATAGAACTCTCTACAACTGCCAGAATGTGGGTCAAGTTCCTGTACTGCTAACTCATCCACACCCCACAGTTGCCATCATGCCAATGGCCCAACTTTACTTCCCTTCCATGATTTCTGCAGACTCACCAAATCAACAAAAGCTGTAGGTATGTATGCCCAGTTTGGGGGATCAGAGCTTTGGGGTCTTGGAGTCAGGGTGGGTATACTCCTCCACACCTCCATATTTCTGGAAGCCCTAGTAGTCACAGACATGTTCCATAGCTGCTACTATGTCAGCTCAACATCCCTGCTCCAGAGATCCTGGAATTCCTGGAATGAATGGCTGTGTACACGGCTGCAAGGCACCTTCAAATTTTCAACACTGACATCCCAGTAGGAAATTAAATGTGAAAGTACAGAAGCCACTCAGACAAAACCAATAACACTGAATGCTCCACTAGCAATAAACAGCTTAGTAAACTTTCAGACAATGACTTAATGTCCTATTGTGAGGTATAACAATTTTCTTTTACTGAATTTTTTTTCAATAATTCCATTTGTTAAAACCATTTAGTTTTAACATGCACTATAGAGTAAATTATTTCATGACTGCCAAGGGGTCAGGCTTGTGGGTGGGTGGGAAGCTGGGGACAATGGTGAAGGGAATGTTATACTGGTGTGGGATTGATGTTGGAACATTGAATGCCATAAACAACTGTATTATGAGCAACTGTTTAAAAAAAGTAATAAAGAAAACCTCTTCATGTCATTGAAGCTAATGATATTCAAAGATGAAATAACGCTGACCAAACAAGTGGAAACTAAGATAAACAAATGGGACTACAATAAATTAAGAAGCTTCTACATGGGCCCGGAGAGAGAGCACAGTGGCATTTGCCTTGCAAGCAGCCGATCCAGGACCAAAGGTGGTTGGTTCGAATCCCGGTGTCCCATATGGTCCCCGTGCCTGCCAGGAGCTATTTCTGAGCAGACAGCCAGGAGTAACCCCTGAGCACCACCGGGTGTGGCCCAAAAACGAAAAACAAAAAACAAAAAACAAAAAAGAAGGAGCTTCTACATGTCAAAGAAATGCTGACCAGGATGATCAAAACAAAAGACTGCTCAAGAAATGGGAGAAATTATTTTTTTTTTTTTTTTTTTTTTTGGTTTTTTTGGGCCACACCCGGTAACGCTCAGGGGTTACTCCTGGCTATGCGCTCAGAAGTCGCTCCTGGCTTGGGGGACCATATGGGACGCCGGGGGATCGAACCGCGGTCCGTCTCCTAGGCTAGCGCAGGTAAGGCAGGCACCTTACCTCCAGCGCCACCGCCCGGCCCCGGGAGAAATTATTTACTCAATACTTACCTGATAAGAGACATAAGGCAAAGCACTAGAACTTTATCAGAAAAAAGCATCTAATTCCATCAAAAAATGAGGAGAAGATATAAACAGAAATTTTGTCCAAGAAGAAATATAAATGGGGGCCGGAGAGATAGCATCGAGGTAGGGCATTTGCCTTGCTTTCAGAAGGATGGTGGTTCGAATCCTGGTATCCCATATGGTCCCCTGAGCCTGCCAAGAGCGATTTCTGAGTGTAGAGCCAGGAGTAATCCCTGAGCACTGCTGGGTGTGACCCAAAAACCAAAAAAGAAAGAAAAAAGAAATGTAAATGACCAAAGCACATGAAAAATGTTTTGAATCACTAATCATCAGGGAGATGCAAATCAAGCTGTGAGATATTATCTCACACCACAGAGACTGGCACATAACAAAAAGAACAAGAACAACCAGTGCTGGCATGGATGCAGAGAGAAAGGGACTCTCATTCACTGCTGGTGAGAATGTCTACTGGTTCAATTTTTCCAGAGAACAAAAATATATAGGAATTGAGTTTCCATTTGGCCTAGAAACTTCACTTCTTAGAATATAACCAAAAACAAAATGGAGAAAAGACATTTGTACACCTATGTTCCTTTGCTGCACCATCCACAGAGTGGATCCATGTGCACTAGCCAAGATCTGGAAACAACCCAAGTATCTAAGAATAGATGAATGGATAAAGAAACTATGGTACACGATGTAATATTACTCATACTTAAGAAAGAATAACGTTAGGCAATTTTCTGCTATATGGAGGGACCTGGAAGGTATCATGTTGAATGAAGTTTGTCAGGGAGAGAGACAGACACAGAATGATTTCTCTCATATGCAGGATATAAAGAAACATAGTGGTGGAATAGCAACTACCCAAAGGCAATGGAAACAAAGAACATGAGAACTGGTACTCTTAGGAAACATGCCACTTGAGGAGGCTGGGAAGAGGATAGGGGTAGATACAACATCTGTGGGTGCAGGAGAGCATTCAACCTGGAGGAGTGGTGGTGAAGGGGGTGTAAGAAACTCTACCAGTAACAGTATTGGAAACCTCCATACAAAAACCAATTCAAAAAATAAAAGAGCTTCTCATAGAAGCAGAGTGGGTGGGAGGCAAATGGCAGTGGGTGAGGCACTGGCAGAGGGAAGTGGACACTTGTGAAGGGATTAGTGCTGAAACCATTGTATGCCTGAAACTCAATCATGGATCACTTTGTAAATTTATGGTGACTAAATAAAAATATTTTTTTGTTTTGTTTTGTTTTGTTTTGGAGCCACACCCAGTGATGCTCAGGGGTTACTCCTGGCTATGCGCTCAGAAATCGCTCCTGGTTTGGGGGGGTCACATGGGAACTGTGGTCTGTCCTAGGCTAGTGCAGGCAAGGCAGGCACCTTATTGCTTGTGTCACTGCTCCGGCCCCTAAATAAAAATAATTTAAAATAAATAAATAGAACCAGTTGAAATGGGCTTATGCTTTTTGTTTTTTGGCCACATCCGGTGGCATACCTGACTCTGCACTCAGGAATCACTGAGTGCATGGCTCAATGGGGACCATATGAGATGACAGGGACCAAACCCGGGTCAGCCACATGCTAAAGCAATACCCTACCTGCTTTGCTATTGCTCCAACCCCAGGATTTAGGCTTTTTGATGAGATAAGGCTGCTAATAATTTTTTGTTGTTGTTGTTGTTTTTTTTTTTTTTGGTTTTTGGTTTTTGGTTTTTGGGCCACACCCAGTGACGCTCAGGGGTTACTCCTGGCTATGTGCTCAGAAGTTGCTCCTGGCTTGGGGGACCATATGGGACACCGGGGGATCGAACCGCAGTCCGTCCAAGGCTAGCGAAGGCAAGGCAGGCACCTTACCTTTAGCGCCACCGCCCGGCCCCTGCTAATAATTTTTTTATGGATATCATTTGATGATAGTGGTAACTGCAATATACTCAAGGCTAGGCATTATTTTTCTTTAAGTTTTTATTTTAGCATGGTGAGTTACAATATCAGAGTCTCAGGTATAGACTCAATATCTCACTCATCACTTGGGTGCCAGCAAGGACCATATAGGGATGCCAAGGATTGGACCTGAATCTATCACATGCAAATACCCTAACAGCTGTACAATTGCTTCTGCCCTCCACTATTGGTGTTTCTTGAAAACATTCAGGTTGTCTCCAAGGCCTGATGGTACGGTTTTGTCTGGAAAGAGAATGGGACACTATAGTTATGTAGTGATTTTACACCGAGCACTGTTTCTACTTAGCACATATGTTTAGAACATGGCTGGGCAGTCTTCCAGCCATCAGGTAAAATACCCTGAACTTCTGAGCCTCAGTTTCCCCACCTGTAAAGGAAGTTACAGGACTGTCTGGTAAGGGGGCTGTGAGGATCCAGAGTAGACAGCAAAGCAAAGAGCTTCCAATAGTGCCTACCTTTGATTAGAAGGCAGTTACCACAATACTCAACTAACATCCATAATTTGCCCATCAAAACCTTTGGAAACTTGGGGAGCCGGAGAGATAGCACAGCAGTGTTTGCCTTGCAAGCGGCCAATCCAGGACCTAAGGTGGTTGGTTCGAATCTTGGCGTCTCACATGGTCCCCGTGCCTGCCAGGAGCTATTTCTGAGCAGATAACCAGGAGTAACCCCTGAGCATAGCTGGGTGTGGCCCAAAAACAAAACAACAAAATAAAACAAATCCTTTGGAAACTTGGAGTCTGTAGGTATCGTGCCATGAGGCATGCTGGGAGGTGACTGTTCTAACCACCTTAAATGAACAATACTGGACAGGAACATTATAAGGTTAGAGAGGATTGAGCTCTGAACCCCAGCAACCATGTGCATGAAGATGGCCAAACTCCTAAGAAGACAAGGACCAGTTAGAAGTCTGAATTTCGGTTTAATCCAAGTGTTAGGGATTAAGTCAGTTTTGGAGAACCATTATATGCAAAGAATTTGGTACCTGATCAGAGGAACCACAGATGCCTTTTTGTGGGCAACCTCGGGCCTTCTAAGTAATTTATTATGGCAGGAAATGGCACACTTGATAGTGTTCAGAGATTACTCCTGGCTCTGTGCTCATGGATGACCCCTGGAAGTGCTCAGGAGACTACACACAGATCTGGGGAATCAAACTGATCAGCAGCATGCTAGCAAGTTTCTCAAGCCCTATACTCTATTGGACATTTTAAGAAGGAGGTTGTAAATAAAGCCTTTGTCCTCTTATTCAGTGTGAAACATACATATGTATGTGGATTAAAGACTAGAAAGAAGTATACCGACATGTTAATTGAATTTTTTCACTTTGAAATGATATGAATAAGTTGTATTTCCTTATGTTTTGTTTCCTCCAGATTTAGTTCTTTTCTGTTTGCTTATTTCTGGTTGTTTTAGGCTAGCCCAGGAATAAACTCCTAACACTGCCATGCTTTATAGCCAGGAATCACACCTGGTAGTGCTCAGAGGACCATATAGGGTTCCAAGAAACAAATTCAGGTGGGCCACATGCAAGGTAAGCACTTTTCATGTTGTACTATCTCTTCAGCCTTTAAGCTTTGGGATTTTTGTTGTCGTTTGTTTGTTTTTTTGTTTTTGATCACATCTAGCAATGCTCAGGGTTTCTTTTGGCTCTGCAGTTGAGAATCATTGCTGGCAGTGTCCTGGGGACAACATGGAATTCTATGGATCCAACCTGTACAATCCAACTGTACAATCTTTCTGGTCCTCAGATCTGTTCTTGATGGGTGGAATAAAGAAAATATCTTCTGGCTGCTTATGCTTTTTAGAAAAACTGAACAAGACAAATATTGAGTTTTCTTACCTTCTTCCAGGTGGTAGTAATGGTGGACTCAGGAACATTTCAATTCTCCTTCATTCATCTCTTCACTTGAGCAGGAGGAGGGGATAGATCTCTGCAATCTCTCACCAAAGCCAACTTCAACTCCTGGAGGGGGAGGGTCAGCACTGTTGATAATCTGGTAATGTTTGTGTTGGGCACCTTATCTCTCTTTTCTGAACTTCCTTTCTTCTTGCATATAAACCTCTTTGTCCTGTATTGTCTAAGAGTTTTAATGTTTCTCCCGCCCCCGCCCAAGCTGTACATCATGTTCCTCAATTGTCTCTTAATCTCCATTTTCCTCCCCACTTACATATTTTCTTTATTCTGCTCTTTAAAAAAATGCTGTCCTCTAAATCATACATTCTACAGTGTTAAGGCCCCCACTCGGTTAACAGTCATAAAACTGGATTCTCAGAACAACTTGTAGAGCAGAAGTCATTCTCTGCCAGAGTCAGTGCAGAGGAGGCAAAAACCAATCTGGATTCTGGTCTGGTTCAGCAAACACCCTTGCCTCAGTTTCTTTACTTGTAGAAGAGAAAGTGGCCCTGAAAATGGTCTGTTGTTTGTTGCCCTTTGTGTTTTGAAGTAGGCCACAGAATCTTCCATTATCTCATCTTATTTTTTACATAATCTTGTGGTTACCTGGGCAGGAAGTTCATAATCCTAATTTGCCTTTCAAAGCCCAACTCAGATAAGCCCTTCTTCAGTAAACCTCCCCTCCCCTCCCCCATCCCAAGTGACTCATTTCACCCCGGAGACCCAGCAGTCACAGAACCTGGCACCCACTCTGGGATTCCAGTCAACAATTTATCTTGCCTCAAGGGTCAGGACCTCATATGATCCCTGTGGGTCCCCAGTTTGTGGCATGTAATAGGAACTTTCTGGCTCTGCTCTGGACTTGGCAGGGCACCCATTCATCTTTTAGAGGTCGACAGGCATGCAGATTCCATCTCTCACAGTGCTCAGCAGTCCAACTTGCCTGACCCTTTCGAAGAAACTCAGTAGGAGGGCACTTGTGTTTTTGTGCCAATCTCTAAGGAGGGCACTGGATTGGAAAGAGCTGGCAACTAAGTCTTGGTCACTCTCAGAGTGACAGCACAGCTGGTTCAAATGCCAAAGAACAATTAAAATGACCTACTCTACCCTGGACTAATATTGTTTTAGGCTTGAGGCCTTTGGTATGATTCCCCACAACACATTACCCCCCAAAAACCATATTAGAAACATCATTCCCAGGGCTGACATCCTGATGCTTCTCTGATGTCTGAGACTTGTTCCTGTCTTCCAAAGCAGCTTCCCAGGCAAGAGGGAGGCTTCAAGTGGATTTCCATACATGTTTCTGCTACAGCTGAAAAAAGAGGTGGTATGTGGTATGTGGTTCGCCTCCTGCAACCACTTAGTAATTTATCCAGTCTTCTTTCTTCTTTAAGGGTTCTGGGGTGGGGGCTTTCTCAGGAGTTTGCCAGGAAGCAAGGAGATTTGGAACTGAGCACCCTCGCACCTCTACTGGGTTGTGCCACCTGGGCAGGTTCCTGCATTGCAGAATCCTAGTGTTCTCATCCTATGAAATAGGATCATGACAATAATTCCTTCAACGCGTGGCTAAGAGGCTTAGGTGAAGAAATGCACATAGTGCGCCTGGCAGAGTCATTTGGCTGCAAGAGTCTTTTATTTTTATTTTTATGATCTCCAAACACTGTTGCCATGGGAGTGAGAGCAGGAGGAAATGGGTAGGACCTCTCCAACAACCTTCTCTCTAGTCTAGAGAGAGACTCGGAGTTGACCTGGCAAGTGAAGGATACTTTGGGGGCATCAGTAATAGGCCAGCTGATGAGAGCTGGCACATTGTGGTGGGGATCCAGGTAGGCGGGTATTGTATTGGTAAGACACCATTTTCCCCTGACTGGAGCAGTTGCCAGCCTCAGCAGGCCTTCCTTGTGATGAGAGGTGCCCAGCCTAGGTGGGGCCTCTTAGTCCAGCCCTGGCCACACTACCCCACCCTGAGGGAGTCAACAGAACTGCCTGTCTCCCTCTAGGTGTCAGCCTGGCTCAGAGCCCAGGGTCCAGGCTGAGTCTGGAGGATCCAGCGACCAAGGGAGACAGCAGACCCTTGTTGAGCCCTGGCTCTGCTCCTGGAAAGCTGTGTGACTTTGGGCTGGCAGCCCCTTGCTCTCTTCTGGCTTTGCCTCTGTTTTAAACTTTTCTGAGCCTTTTAGGTAGCTCCTCCTACCCTCCCAGGGAAAAGTAATGGGGTTGGGTATACCCCAACATTTTTTTTTTTTCATTTGGCTTAGATTCTTTTTTTATTGTCTATACCTGGTGATGCTCTGGGCTTACTCCTGGCTCTGTGCTCAGGGTTCTTTTAGGGTTAGGGAATCAAATCCAATTTAGCTATGTGCAAGGCAAGAGCCCTACCTGTGTGCTATTGCTTTTTCTTGCTTCTATGAAAACTGAGTGTGAGAAATCTAGTTTCATTCATCTGTTCATTCATTCATTTATTCATTTGTGCATTCATCTTTTACCAAGGACTAGGCTCATTCAGCTGCAGTTAAAAATATCTTCGCCTGGGCTGGGAGAGATAGCATAACAGTAGGGCATTTGCCTTGCATGCGGCCAACCCAGAATAGACCCTGGTTCAATTCCTGGCATCCCATATGGTCCCCCAGAGCCTGCAGGGGCAGTTTCTGACCTCAGAGCTAGGAGTACCCCTGAGCACTGTTAGGTGTGACCCCAAAAATCAAAACGAAACAAAACAAAATACCTACTCCTGGGGCCAGGAGATAGCTCAAGGGGCTGCGTACCAACTTCATAGCAGGAAGCCTAGGTTTGCTTCCTGACACTGCATGGTCTCCTGAGTTAGGAGAGACCCTTAGGAATAGAGCACCCCAGGTGAAAATAAGAAAGAAAACAAACAAGACAGAAAACCCCTGCTCTTGAAGTTTGAGGCTCTACATGAGGCAAAAAGACATGCATTTTCACTGACCCCCCCTAAGGACAGCGACTCTGAGGGACCCATTAGACTTGAAGGAGAGTTGGATTCTGAATGGGAAGTAGAGCATGTGTGAGCGCCTACTGTGTGACTCAAGTCCTGAGTGTTGCAAATCAGTCCTTGATGAGGCTGACTGGTGGAGGGATGGAGGATGAGGTCTTTCTCCTCCAGCTCAGAGCACGCGTCTGTCACCCCATTCAGCCTGCGGTTCTGAGGTGAATGCGGCGGGTACAAAGCTAACAGGCAGTCAGGCTTCAGAAGATATCAGCTTTATTCCGTGGACATGGCTGAAGCCAAAAGCCCCAGAATCAGCCCTCGAAAAAAAGCCCCTGTCTTCCACAGACCCTTGCTTTTATACATCAGAATCAGGTACCACCCTAGGTGGGAGCAGAATGCCAGGTCACACCCTAGGGTAGGGCACAATCACTGATCAGGGTAGGACCAGTAACATAATAATCCCATGAAAATGTTTACATATACAACACTGAGTAGTGAATGACTGACTTGGCATCCCAAGATTTTGATTTCCTGCACTGATCTTCCCTGATCTTTCAAGAATCAGCAGTGTTGTGGGGCTCCCCAGGGCTGGGCACCCTCTAGGTCATCCCCAATAACCCCACATTGCTGCATCTTCATTGGTGGCTTCAGGAGCAGTTGAGCAGTCACCTGTGTGGAAAGCTGCAGAGGCAGCTTCAATAGGCGTCTTTCATCCCTCTTCCTTTCATTTTCATTCCGGGTTCACTCAGGCGCTGTGATTTTCCTGCCTCTGAGTCACTCAGGGAAGGGCACTCATGAGCGTGATTAAAAGTGTTTCAGTTCCTGGGATTTCCCATTTCTGTTTACAGGAATCTGAAGCAAAGCCACAGACGAGCCTGTGTAAGCCTGAGCTTCAGCAGGGCCCCCAGGAGACCACCCCCTGAGACTGGAGCCCCTCTTAGAGCACAGCTAGGGCTGTGCTACCTGACAGGCCTGTTAAACTGGGACTCCCTGAAGACAGGTTCATTTTGTCTTTCCCTGTCGGCTATTAGTCCCCACTTCAGAGGTTCCATTAGACCCAGAATTGGGAAGAGATCCTGTGATCTGTTGTCCTTTCTTGGGGTACCTCTCACATGGAAGGAGGATGCCAGTACCTTGAGCCCCTCATTTCTCTATATCCATTCTCCTCTTTTCTTTTCCATTCTCCTTCACATCACTGTGTCCCTGTCTTTACCTTCTTACCTCAAAAACACAGCCGGGGCTACTCCAACCTTTGGTCCTGCTAACCTCTAGTCTCTCTGGTACTCATTGACCAGAGAGCAAAGGTGGCAGCATTGGGCAAGGCCAGCAAAAGCTGAAACCAAACAGAAGGTGCGAGACCTGCCTGCCTCCCCCACTAACTCTGACTGAAGTCCGTAGATTTGTCCTCCCTCCCTGGGCGTCAGAGCCTGATTGAACTGGCTATGGCTGCTTCCTGTAACAGAGGGGTGAGGAGAGGGGAAACTTGCCAGCCAGACAGTCTTTCCTCCCCCTCTATGACAGTGACACTGCAGCCACTGTCCTAGGAGCACCTCATCAAGGTGATTCTTGGGTTGCTGGCAGCCCCAGCCACATTCCCAGCAGCTGCTGTTTGCAGAGTCTGTTCTGGGGACCACAGCTGTTGGAGACCTAGAAGTTCTCACTAAAGTGGGAACCTCAGGAGTCACACCGCACTCTTCCAACATAGCCAAGTCAAGCTCTCCAAAAATCTCCAATTTCTTGTTCATCTGCAAGCTACAGGGAAAGTTTACATTCTGCAAATCCATCTGTATTATTTATTTATTTAAAGTAAAACCAGTTTATTCAGGAAATAAAGGAAAGGAAAGAGAGAGATACTTGCTCAAGAGAGAACATGAGCTTTTCCAGGTAGTAAGAGCTCCGATTTATATTTAACATAAACAATGTTCTTGGGGCTGGAGAGATAGTATAGGGTTTAAAGTACTTGTCCAACACCAGATCTATTATAGCCAGACTGGTCCCCTGAGTATAGTCAGAAGTGACCCCTCAGTGCAGAGCCAGGAGTATGCAAGAAGAAAAAAAAAAAAAAAACAAGAAAAGAAAAAGATGGGCCCGGAGAGATAGCACAGTGGCGTTTGCCTTGCAAGCAGCCGATCCAGGACCAAAGGTAGTTGGTTCGAATCCCGGTGTCCCATATGGTCCCCATGCCTGCCAGGAGCTATTTCTGAGCAGACAGTCAGGAGTAACACCCCCCCCACCCCCCGTGCCTGCCAGGAGCTATTTCTGAACAGACAGCCAGGAGTGACCCCTGAGCCCCGCCGGGTGTGACCCGAAAACCAAAGAAAAAAAATAAAGAAAAAGGAAAGAAAAATATCACCAAAATCATTACACTGAATAGACTGTTCAAAGCATGTTTTTCATGCAGGAGCACCAGGCTCAATCCCCAGCAGCACCACCAGAAGTAACACTTGAACACAGAGCTACGAGTAGAGCTCTCTCATTCTCTTCTGAATGTGGCTTCCAAACCAGATCAAGCCAAGTAAATTTTTATTTTTTTGCCAAGTAAATCTTTAAAAAATTATTTGTTTGGGGGCCATATTCAACAATATTTAGGAGTAACTCCTGGCTCTGCATACAGCAATTACTCCTAGAGATGCTTGGTGGACCACATGGGATTTGGGGGATGGAACCTGGGTCTGCTGCATGCAAGGCAAACACCCTACCTGCTATATTATTATTCCAAACCAAATAATATTCTTCCCTTACATTCTTTGAGTGACATTGGTGCCATGACAGATGGGGCACCTTGGCATAGTGGTATCTTTGATGAATACCTGGATCCAGTGGTGCAGAGGCCCCAGGACCCCAGTGCATTTATTTCTTTTTTGTTTGTTTGTTTTGGGGGGCACACTAGTTTGACGCTCAGGGGTTACTCCTGGCTATGTGCTCAGAAGCTCAGAAATCACTCCTGGCTTGAGGGGACCATATGGGACGCCAGGGGATAGAACCGCTGTCCGTCCTATGCTAGCGCTTGCAAGGCAGACTTACCTCTAGCGCCACCTCACCGGCCCCAATTTCTACCTTTCAACTTTGTATTAGAAAGTTGTCTGAGCTTCTAGTCCTCCCTTACCAGGTATTCTGGTTGATGGCCAGTGGTCTCTCAGTGGCCTGAGGCTGTGGTCAGGGTTAAGTAAAGCTTTCGGGGTGGAGTTCCCCTTTGTATGTAGAGAGTTGTGGCTCTTGCTCCCAGACAGTGGCTTGGCTGTGCTCCCTGCAGACACCAGAAAGAACTCTCATTCACGGACCCACACACGGTCTGGGCAAGAGGGCAGGATCAGGATGACTTTTCCACTCACCTTTTACCCTCAATGAAAGGGTGGGAGTGGTAGCTCAGTGGTAGAGCACAGGCCTTGCCCGAGGCCCTGATTTCAGTCTCTGGCATATCACTCCTCAGACTCCCCAATACAATTCCAAGATGAATATACTTATGCTCTTCTAAATCAGTGCTTATCAGCCTTTGCACACCTATTGACCTGCAAGGTCTGTGAAGCAGCGTGGGGAAACTACTAAATGCTAAGTAGAGTGAGACAGAAGCCCTGGCAAAGTAAAGTCAGGGTGTTGTGTTCAGAGGTGGTGACAGGAAGAGGTGGATGATGAGAGGGTAGGAATCCTGGAACCCGAGATTGCCCCTGTGGGACTTCTGGGACCCGACATGTGTGAGGGTAAGTGTTATAATTCAGAGTTTTTCTTCTGAGATTCTGCTTATTTTGAGGGGGCTCACTCAGCTGTACCCACCCAGCTTCTCCTGTTTCTGTGCTCAGGGATCACTCCTACCAGTGCTCTGGGACCATCTGAGGTGCCAGGGATCTAATAGGGATTGGTCACATAAAGCAAGGGCCTTCCTCCTCTAGTATCTCTAGAGGCAGTTACCTCAATAAAGGGAGCCTGAATGGCCAGATTCAAAGCACAGGGCACCCCTTTAGAGAGCAGTGAGACACTTGAGGATCAAAGCTCTAAGGTCCAGAACCAGGGGAGCAGTCTCTTCGTACATCAAAGAGTTGGGCATGCCAAAGAAGCCAGGACTAAAGGGGAAATATCCTACACTTCGACTGTGGGAGTGCCAGAGAGCTACTGAGGCATCTTATCTGTAGGAGGCAGGTCTCTGAGAGTTTGACCTGTCACCTTTCACCACCACCCCCAGCCAGGTCAATGGAAGTTTGAGCCTGAGAAATTGGTGCAGGATCTTGCAGGAAACTGAACTTTCTATGGAAAAAAAAAAAAAACAAAACAACAACTAAAGAAACCGGAAAAGATATTCATAGTGCAAAGGATAATGTATATAAAGAAGAAAATAAAAGAAAGATAAAACAACAAATCAAGACAACACCTAGAGCAAATAATGCAATAATTAGATAAATGTCAAAGATCTGAAATAATCTATTAAAGGCAGAGAGTAGGATGAGTAGGATTAGGGAAATATTGTAAAGGACTTGCATCATTGAGACCTGTAATCTGATTCCCCAGCACCATATGGCCCCTGGAGTACATCTGTGCATGACTCTAGAGGTCCCAGACATCCCCCCATTGACAGGCACAAACACTGAAGTTTCTGACCAATGTGGCTGGACTGAACATTGCCAAGAGGAGCCTTTTGGGATGGGTACCTGTCTACCACTAGGAAAATACCCCCTAGAACTCCTAAGTAATAGACGAGGAATTCAGATGGAAAATTATTTATTTATGGATGATATATAAAAAATTTAAATAATTTATTAAAATATGTAGATATGATGTTTAAAATAAAATTATTTTTTGAAAAAATCAATAAACAGAAGCCAGAGAGATACTTCAGTGGATAAGGTTCTTGCCTTGGACATAGCTGATCAGGTTCAATCCCTGGCCCAGCTTCTGGTCCCTAGAGTGCAGAGCCAGGCATAGCTCCTGACTACTGTCAGGTACGATCACCTCCCCCCCAATCAATAACATTTCACTATATAGCTATATGCAAATAATAAATGAGAGGTTAAAATTATGAGAATGATCTCATTTACAGTTGTGTTTAAAGAATTATCTAAGAATAAGTTTAACAAAGAAACGGAGAAACCTATATAAAAAGCTATAGAACATGGAGAGTGCTGGAGAGATAGTACAGGGGGTTGCGTTGTACATGAATCACTGTGGGTCAACCCCTGGCACTGTCAGGAGCTATTTTTTTTTTTTTTTTTTGGTTTCTGGCCGATGATGCTCGGGGTCTACTCCTGGCTGTCTGCTTAGAAATAGCTCCTGGCAGGCACGGGGGACCATATGGGACACCGGGATTTGAACCAATCACCTTTGGTCCTGAATTGGCTGCTTGCAAGGCAAACACTATCTCTCTGGACCCAGGAGCTATTCTTGAGCACAAAGCTAAGTGTGGCTCTTGAATACTGCAGAGTGTATCACCCTAACCAAAAACATAAACAAGACAAAAGAATAATAGCAACAACAATTAAGCACTACATGGGTAAAACACATCGCACGAGACAGTAAGAGATAAAAGATGTTCCATGGATGAAGAGAATTAGTATATGTCAAAGTATTTATTTTGCCAAAAGCAATATACATATCTATTGAATTGGACCCAATGGGAAATAAAACAAAACTTACTAATGTTTATTTTTGCTATTTTTTTTATTATACTTGGAGGTGCTCAGGCTCACTCCTGCTAGGGCTTGGAGGGCCATCTGGGATGGCAAAAATAAAACCTGGGTTGGCTGCATGGAAGACAAGTACTAGTTCTACAATACTATTTCTCTGGCTTCTAAACAAGGTTTTTGTTTTGGTTTGGTTTGGGGGTCAAATCCAGCAGTGCTCAGGAGTTGCTCCTGATTCTGTGCTCAGAAATCACTCCTGGTAGGTTCAAAGAAACCATTTGGGATACCAGAGATCAAACCCAGGTTCGTCCAGGTCAGCTGCATGCAAGGTAAATGCCCTACCACTGTGCTATCACTCCATCCCCACAACCAAGGTTTATATATGTTCATTAAAAGACCTCAAATTGCTAAAGCAATCCTGAGGAATATAAAAAAAAAATTGGAGGCATTACAGAGACTAGCACACATCACAAAGAACAACAACTAGTGCTGATGGGGATGTGGGAAGAAAGAAACTCCCATTCACTGCTCATGGGAATGCAGTCTAGACCAGCCTTTATGGAAAACAATATATAGATTCCTCAAAAAAACTGGAAATTGATCCCATATGATCTAACTATATCATTCTTAGGGATATACCCTAGGAACACAAAAACACAATACAAAAATGCCTTCTTCACACCTATATTCACTGCAGCACTATTTACAATAGCCAGATTCTGGAAACAACCAAGATGCCCCTCAACAGATGAATGGCTAAAGAAACTGTGGTACCTATACACAATGGAATACCATGCAGCTGTCAAGAAAAATGAAGTCATGAAATTTTCCTATACATGGATGGACATGGAAACTATTGTGCTGAGTGAAATAAGTCAAAGGGAGAGAGAAGGACACAGAATAGTCTCATTCATCTATGGGATTTAAGAAAAATAAAAGACATTATTGTAATAACACCCAGAGAACATAGAGTTGAGGACTGAAAGGACTGGCCATGACATGAAACTTTCCACAAAGAGCGTTGAGTACAATTAGAGAAATAACTACAATAGCAACTATCATAACAATGGTAGTGAATGAGAGAAGTAGAATTTCTGTCTTGAATATAGGCAGGAGGAGGAGGAGGAGGGAGATGGAAGACATTGGTGGTGGGAAAGTAGCACTGGTGTTCTTTATTTTTATAACTGAAACCCAACTACAAACATGTTTGTAATCATGGTGCTTAAATGAAGATATTTAAAAAAAATAAGGCTGAAGATTTGAATAAACGCTCCTCCAAAGAGGGCATACACTTTTTTTTTTGGAGGGGGGCACACTCGGCAATGCTCAGGGGACACTTTTTTCCTTGGCTCTGAAGGCGGTTGCTATCTCCAGCTAAATGGCATCATGGCCACTTTCAGACCCTTCCTGAAGTCCAAGATCATCAAAAAGAAGAACAAGAAGTTCATTAGGCACCAGTTTGGCCCCTATGTCAAGATTAAAGGGAATAGGTGGAAGCCCAGAGGCGCTGACAACATGGTACACAGATCAAAAGGCAGATAGATCTGGAGGCCTGACATCAGTTATATGAACAACAAGAGGACGGAACACATGGTAACTTCTGCTGGTGATGTCTGCAAGTTCCTGGTCCATGCTTCAAGGAGCGTGAGCTGATGTGCAGCAAACCTTACTGTGCTGAGATTGCTTACAATGTCTCTTTCCTTTAAGCTTTTATGGAAAGAGAAGCCGTGCTAGCCATCGGAATCACCAATTCCAATGCCAGGCTGCATAGTGAAGGAAATAAATAAAAAGTATTTGAGCACATTATAATGTGCTAGTAAAACAATAAAACTGCCCCAAACAAAAAAGTTCATACAGATAGTGATATGCATATGAAAAGATGCTCATCCTCACTGAGAAACATGAACTCAGTGAGAACTCCACAAGGATATAAAACCTTACACCTTTGAGAATGGTCTGTATCAATCATCAAAGGCAGCAATATCAAGTGCTGAGACTGGAGAAATAGGATTCCTCATGCAATATTGGTGGGTCTATAAACTGGGTCAATTTTTTGTTTGTTTCTTTTGGAGACACAACTGACAGTACTCAGGGCTTACTCCTGGATTTGTGTTCATGAATCACTCCTAATGTATGTACGTAGTGGCGCCACCGTATGTAGTGGTGCCAGGATTGATCAGGAGGTAACAGCATACATAGTAGATACCTTAATGTCTGTATTGTCTTTCTAGCCCTGGAGCAACCATTTTGGAAAACAGAAGCTTACAGGAAATGCTAAAAATAAAGCAACCATATGATCCAACAATCACACGTCTGCATATCTGTTGGAAGAATGTGAAAGCATTAGCCCTGAAAGTTATATTCACCCCAATGCTTATTGTAGCATCGTTTGTAATAGCTAAAATATGGCAACCACCAAAGTCTAGTTAATAGACTTTTGGGGAAAAATATGATGTGCCTTTTTTTTAGGAAGGCAGACTGCCACGTGCAGTGCCTCATTCGGAGGTGTCTGGGGTCTTGGGAGCTTGACTATCCTACGTTCTCCTACAAATGGATCTTAAGAGCTTTTTTGGAGGTTCTAGCAGGGGAGCGTAGCTACTCTTATACCCTAGACCAAAGAACGGTTCATCTCTATTTGGGAAAGACCGTCCTCTTCAACCGCACAGCTTTGAGAAGGATGCACATGAAGCAGTGAGGGAGGAAGGGGACACCGCCAAGCCAGCTAGATCAGCCAAATTAACCCTTTGATTAATGGGATGACAGATGTTGCAGCCAGATCACCCTCACATCTGATGTGGTGCTTTTAATAGGTGACATACTATTAAGTTATGAAAAAAAATGAAAATTTGCCATTCTCAGCAAGATGGAAGAATCTCTCTCTCTCTCTCTCTCTCTCTCTCTCTCTCTCTCTCTCTCTCTCTCTCTCTCTCCCCTTCCCCCTCTCTCTTGACTCACACCTGTGACTCAGGGGGTTACTCCTGGCTCTGATCTCTGAAATGCTCCTGGAAGGCTCTGGGACCATATGGGATCCAGGGAATCAAACCTGGGTCTGTTCCGGGTCTGTCCTGGGGTGGCTGTGTGCAAGGCAAACGCTCTACCGCTGTGTTTTTGCTCTGGCCCCCAAGATGGAAGAATCATGAGGGGATAATGGAAATAAAAATATAAAGAAAAAGATAGATTTATATGCTATATAATTTCATAGATGTGCATAGTTAAAATTGATAAGCAGACAAAAGGCAATACAAACAGAAATAGAAACTAGTGGACATGAACAATAGATTAAGGTTGACTGGGGGAAAGAAGATGGCAGATAAAGGCTGTTTTAATTTTTTAAGAGGTGGTGTTTTTTTTTGGGGGGGTGGTTTGGACCACACCTGGTGACACTCAAGGGTTACTCCAGGTTATGCGCTCAGAAATCGCTCCTGGCTTGGGGGACCATATGGGATGCCAGGGGATCGAACCTCGGTCCATCCTAGGTTAGCATGCACAAGATATGCCTTACCGCTTGTGCCACCGCTCTGGCCCCAAAGGTGATGGGTTTTATTGTAATATTGTAATACACACATACATATATATATGTATATATATATATTAGGGCTGGAGAGATGGTACAGAAAAAGCAGGGTATATACTTTGCATGCAGGAGGCCTGTGTTTGATTCCTGACAACATATGCTTGCCTGAGCACAGCAAGTACTGATCCTTGCAATACAAAGAAACAGTACAAGAATTAACAAATGCCCAAGTGAAACAGAAACAAAGAACTCTCCCTCTCTCCCTCTGGCACTCTGGGGTGGTAGCTGGTAAATCTAGAATTGATCAAGTCTGTTGTGACTTGCTTCATAGCATGGACATCAAGCCCTGCCAGCCCCATTAGGCAGTCATTAAGCCGCAACTGATGTCCACTCGTTCTGCCTGGCTGGTGTGGGAGTTAATCTCCTCTTCTTCTCTTTCTTTCTTTCTTTCTTTCTTTCTTTCTTTCTTTCTTTCTTTCTTTCTTTCTTTCTCTTTCTTTCTTTCTTTCTTTCTTTCTTTCTTTCTTTCTTTCTTTCTTTCTTTCTTTCTTTCTTTCTTTCTTTCTTTCTTCTTCTTCCTTCCTTCCTTCCTTCCTTCCTTCCTTCCTTCCTTCCTTCCTTCCTTCCTTCCTTCCTTCCTTCCTTCCTTCCTTCCTTCCTTCCTTCCTTCCTTCTTTCTTTCTTTCTTTCTTTCTTTCTTTCTTTCTTTCTTTCTTTCTTTCTTTCTTTCTTTCTTTCTCTCTCTCTCTCTCTCTCTCTCTCCTTCCTTCCTTCCTTCCTTCCTTCCTTCCTTCCTTCCTTCCTTCCTTCCTTCCTTCCTTCCTTCCTTCCTTCCTTCCTTCCTTCCTTCCTTCCTTCCTTCCTTCCTTCCTTCCTTCCTTCCTCCCTCCCTCCCCCCTCCCTCCCTCCCCCTCCCTCCCTCCCTCCCTCCCTCCCTCCCTCCCTCCCTCCCTCTCTCCCTCCCTCCCTCCCTCCCTCCCTCCCTCCCTCCCTCCCTCCCTCCCTCCCTCCCTGTTTGTTTTTCAGGCCACATCCAGCAGTGCTCAGGGTTTACTCCTGACTCTGTGCTAGGGGTCATTCCAGATGGTGCTCTGGGGACCATATAAGATGCTATGGATCAAATATGGGTCAGCCACATGCAAGCAAATGCCCTTCCTACTGTACTATCCTTTTGACCCCACCACCCAATTTCTTTTTTTGGGAGGCACACCTGGTGATGCTCAGGGATTACTCCTGGTTATGCTTTCAGAAATCGCTCCTGGGGATCATATGTGATGCTGGGGGATCGAACCGCGGTCTGTCCTGGGTCAGTCGTGTGCAAGGCAAATGCCCTACTGCCGCACCATCGCTTTGGACCCACCACCCAATTTCTTGAGGAGCTGTATACTAAGATTGGAGTGAGAATTTGTTTTTTCCAGAAAAGTAAAGTCAATCCTAGACCTTGCCCATTTCTTTCAGGTCTGTCACCTTCCCTCACATAAAAGAATTTCAGGGGGAGATGAGAGTGAAATAAAAACAGGTTTTATTTGGAGGTACTGTGAAGGGGAGAAAAAGAATAAGAGAGAGAAAGTAACATACTTATGGGAGACCCAGCCTTCTCCAGTGGTGAGAGAGAGCCCAGTACACATACTAGAGTGAAAATATGAAAGCATGAAAGTCTATATCTCAAGAAGAGAGATGAGGCAACACCCATTCAACATCGTACCCACCCATTCAAGTGCGTGCATCCTTTGTTCTAAGTTCACTTTTATAGGGTTTTCCCACCCTACTCCACAAAGGGCTTTCTACCTAGGTAGGAGTCCTGTTAGAGTAGTTGTCAGAGGGAAGGGTTAGGGACAGTTGATGATCTTCGGTATTCCTCTTCTGGCTTTAGTTCTTGCTGTCTTTCTTCTGTGGGCTTGCAGTGGCATCAGCAGAGACTCTTATTAAGGACAAAATAACTCCTTCAAATTCTGCCTTTTTTTTTTTATCCCAACTTTTTGCTTGGGGGATGGGGGTCTTTCCTGTATGTCTTCCTTCCATCACATCGGGTGGAAGTGGGCGGGAGAGGTATTGGGGTGATGTGGGTATGATGGGGAGGAGAACTCTATGAGAAAGTGGAAGAAACTGAAAGAAGGAGGAGGAGGGGGTACTTAAAGGTTACGTGCTATGCATGAAACCCTATCAGTAACTATTGTATACCACTGTGCTTCAAGGAAAAAAATAATTTCCTGCCATAGAGACAGGCTGGGGAGTAGGAAGGAAACTGGGGATATTGGTGGAGGAAAGTATACCCTGGTATAGGGATTGATGTTGGGACATTGTATGTTTGAAACTGAAGCGTGATTTACTTTGTAAATCCCAGTGCTACAATAAAAACAATAATAACAACAAACTAGTGACCCCTGAGCACAGAACCAGGAGCAAGCCTTCAGCATTGCCAGGTGTACCACAAAAATGAATGAATACATTTAAAAAGAGAGTTAAGAAGTGACTAATTGGGGTGTGTGTCTGTCTCATCTGCCACAGGAGGCCTTCCATGCCCCTGGGCCCAACTATAGGACTGGTGTGCAGGAGGCCATGATGGGTCCTGGCAGTGGCTCTGAGGGTACTTCTCTGCCTGCTTCTGGAAAAACCTGAGGAAGAGGGGCTGGGAGAGCCCAGAAAACTGATCTTTTCTTTTCCCTGTGCCCACCAGCTCAGCAGCCAAGAGTTTTATGCTAGATATTTCTCAAATTATTTACTTCAAAGGAATTATAAGATTACTTTTCTTCGAGGTGATCTTTGTAATTTCCTGCTCTGGTTTAAAACCCTTCAGATATTTATTGCTAGATGTGGTTAAAGTTCAAATGATTCTGTCTGCTCTCTAGTCTCATCTTGCTCTCTTAAGTGGGACATCTCTTTTCTTTCCTCTTTCAAAGTCTTTGGGCACAAAACATTTACTTTTATGTCTGTTGCTGGCCTTTGGGTATCTAAATACCTAGTTTTGGCAATAGAGAGATAGCACAGGGGTAAAGTGCTTGCTTTGCATGCAGCTGATCCATTTGGGCCTCGGGCCTTGTATATGACCCCCCTGAGACCTGAACCAAGGAGTAACCCCTGATCACTGAACCAGAGGCTGCCCAGAGCATGACCAGGTATGACTCCCCAATCTCAAAATATAAATAGATTTAAAAAAAATGAACACCTGGATCCTAAAAAAAAGTCTATGGGAGGGTGAGCAAAACAACTCAAAGGACTAGAGTACATATCTTGCATTCATAGGTGCTAAGTTTTATACCCTAAGCACTGCCAGACAAGGGGGTGGCCCTAGTAACTCCCAGCACTGCCAGATCCATGTACTTCAGGCCTGCACAATTGGACCAAGTATTATTGGAAGTGACTCCTAGGCCCCCTGAACCCTACTTAAGAGGTCTTTCCAAAACAAACTACTCCCACCCACAATCCCCCCAATGTTGACCAACATGTAAAGAAACTGAAATCCCAGTAAAATGCTGGTGGGATGTAAAACGGTGGAGCATTGGAAAACAGTGTGTGTTCCTCAAAAAAATTAAAACAGAAGTATTATATGAGGCAGCACTTTCACTTCTGAGAAAATACTCGAAGGAATTGGAAGTGGATCTTGTGGAGATGTTTGCATCCTGATTCATAGGAGTGTGATTCACAAAAGCTGAAACATAGAAGCAGCCCAAGTGTCATAGATGACTGAAGAAATGATAGAATTATCAGGACTTCTATGGAAAATAATTTTTTTTTAGTTTTTTTGTCTTAAATATTTTAATGGTTACCAAAATAAGTTTTATATCCTATGTATTTTACCACAATCAAAGAAGAAAAAAACAAAACAAAACAAAAAAGGTAAATAGTAAATTGATTCCTCCCTGCATCCACAATAGATTTTATCTTCCAGAAACAATCACAACTCAATTTCTTTTTCATACGCTCTTCCAGAACCTTTCCATCAAGAAGTGAGGTATAAATTGAGATGGTGGTCAGAAGGACCAGTCCATGGTGAAAGCTTGCCACAAAGAGTGGTAAATGCAGTTAGGGTAGAGAAGGGTCCACTGTGACAGTGATAGTTGGAGCTAATCACTCTGGGCAAGAAATGGTGCTGTAAGTGAATAAAGTGATACGCATGGTATCTCTTCAGTAAAAGTAGTGCAAACCACAAAGTCAGAAAGGGAAAAGAGAGAGAGGAGAGAGTGAGAGTGAGTGAGAGCAAGAGAGTGAGCGTGAGAGAGAGAGAGGAGAGAGAGAGAGGGGGGGGGGCGCAAAATGCCTACCAGGCAGGTAGATGGAAGAGAAACTGGGGATATGGGTGCATTGGTAGTGGGAGAGGTGCACTGGTGAAGAGTGGTGTACATTGTAAGACTAAAACCTGAAACTCAATCTTGAACAATTTTGTACCCCTGGTGCTTAAATAAAGTAATTATGATAATAATAATAATAACAATAATAATAATAAAGAAATAGTGGTGTCTATTTCCAGGTCCCATTGAACCTGGGTGGAGTATTTGTGACTGCTAGAGGGGACAGAGGTGGTACAAATGCCTACATGTTGCTTCCCCTGAGAGGTTGCTTCCCCTTACTGAGGTGGTGCAGCTTCACTTGCTATGCTCACTGCCCCTAGGAGACCACCAGTCAGGACGCTGCAGAGCCTTGGCCAATGGAGGGAACGCCTACTGGTGGGCGGGGTCTCTGCCAAAAGTCCATGTGTGAGAGGCCACGCCATGGTTCAGCCAGCTGTGGACCTCTAAGACAAAGGATCAGTCATCCCAACAAAAAGGGGGATTGTCTGGAAATAAACAACACAAGAAAGGTCATGCTGGAGTGTGAATTCATGGTAAAACACCCCCTACCCCCACCCCCATTACACTTTATTCCCAAACTAAGCCCTCTAGCCCCGGATTCACCTCTGAGGATCTACCCTCAGTTGTTCTGCAGCGGAAAACTGTCTCAGCTCCTGTGGGAGTTGCAGACATGTTGGGTTCTGTTCAAACTTAGTTAAAATAGGGTTCTGCTCATTTATGTGGTTCCTGTTTAGTCCTGCTTGAGTAGCAATTTCTTTTTCTTTCTTTTTTCTCCTCCCACCCGCCCCTTTTCTTTCTTTCTTTTTTTTTTATTTTTTTAATTTTTTTATTTTGGTTTTTGGGTCACACCCGGTGGCGCTCAGGAGTTACTATTGGCTCTGTGCTCAGAAATCGCTCCTGGTAGGCTCAGGGATCATATGGAATGCCATATGATCTAACCAAGGTCCTTCTGGGGTTGGTGGCGTGCAAGGCAAATTGCCTACCTCTGTGCTATCACTCTAACCCTAACAACGTCTTCTTTTTCGATTAAATTAAATATTTGGTTTTTGAACCACACTTGGAGGTGTTCTGGCCTTACTACTAGCTCTGTGTTCAGGGGTCACTCAGGGAACCATGTGGGGTGCTGGGAATGGAGCCCAGATTGGATGCATAAAAGGCAAGCATCCTACCCACTGTATTATCTATCTCTTCTGTCTTTTGAGTTGCAGCTTCTGAGCAAAATGAACTTGGTCATGTAAACCACATGACTTTGGGTGTATTTTCTTGTGCAACCATACTAGCTGGGCTCTTCTGGCTCCTACCCCTTCCTTGACTAAAAACAAAATGTTTTATTTTCTTGGGATAGAAGAAATGAGACGCTGGAAGGAGCTAAGGGAAGAAGATAAATTGAAAATACTGGGAAATTAACCTGCATTCCTTCATACCAGGCGAGGTAGTTCCAGAGAGTGAATTTGGGGTATTAAGAGAGAAAAAATATTGTCGCTTTTGCAGATTATTAATGGAGGCGGAAACCTTTATTTACGTATAGGATTGGGGTTGCCTATAGAATGTTTTTGTTCTTTTTTCTCAGTGTTAGTTTTCGTTTTGGGGTCACACTCTGTTGTGCTCAGAGGTTTCTCTCAGCAGTGCTCAGAGAATCATATGGAACTACAGGGGTTTATATGTGGGCCTCCTGTGTGCAAAACGCATGCTCCAGCCCAGCTGAGTTATCTCATGAAATGTTTGTGTTCTTAACCTCAAGTCTGTCACTGTCTATAATGTCTCACTTCAGGATCATGTCTGGTCCAGAGGCAACTTCCACGTTGGGTTAGGGAGTGAATAACTGGTGAGTTGGTGAAGCCAAAACTTGTCATGGTAATGATAATTGGAACTGATCACTCTGGACAAAAACTTAGGTTGAAAGTGATACACATAGTAAACCCTCATAGGTCTGCCCCAGAGATAGGCAGTGGTTGGGAAGGGAAGGGGGACATTACATTGGTGGTATTGCACTGGTGAAAGGCGGCATACATTCTATGACTGAAACCCAATTATGAACATTTTTGTAACCAAGGTGCTTAAATAAAGAAATTATTATAATAAAATGTAGTTTTGTACAAAAAACTTGTCATGGTCTTTTCACAAAGGACAGTAAATTATTCAGAGAATACATAATACCTGGGAGATATTGCAGGTTCAGCTCTGATCCTTGCTGCAGAGAAGATGGCAATAAAGTAGGCCACTTCAGTATTTTGGTTTCCTAGCTCATATAACATCATATTTGCATTAGAGTAATATGTGCTAGCATTTATTTAAAGAAAAAAAGCTTTTCAGTCCTTGGGTTAAAAAAGGTAGGGAGCATCATTTCCCCAAACTAAAATCTGTACTATAAAGCAGTAGTAACTAAAACAGTATGGTATTAGAGTAAAGATCAACCCTGTCTCTGATCAATAGAACAGATTTGGATATTCTGAGATATACCTCAGATATATGATCAATTAATATTTGATAAGGGAGCAAGAAATACCAAGTGTAGCAAGTCTTTCAACAAGTGGTAGTGGGAAACTGATCATATTCAAGAAAAAACTGAATTCAGACCTTTTTTTAATGTCATGTACAAAAATCAAATCAAAATGGATTAAAGACCTTGATATCAGACCGAAACCATAGATAAATAGAGGAAAATGTAGGCAGAATCACACTGGTCAAGCAAGTGGAAACAAAGATAGGACTACATTAAACTAACAAGCTTAGTTAGTGGAAGCAAAGATAGTGGAAGCAAAGTAGGACTAATATTAAACTAACAAGCTTCTGTATCACAAAGGCAACTGTGACTGGGATACAAAGACTGCCTATAGATTGGAAGAAATTAATCACCCAATACCCATTTGATAAGGGGTAAATAGCTAAGTCATATAAGGCACTAAAAGCTTAACAAGAAAAAACAATCTATCTCCATCAAAAGGTACGAAGAAGAAATGAACAGAAATTTCCTTCAAAAAAAAATACAGATGTTTAAAAAGCACATGAAAAAATGCTCCACATCTCTAACTTCAGAGAGATGCAAATGAAAACAACAATGAGACTCACAGCACAGAGATGTGACACATATTTAAAAAAATAACAAGAACAACAAGAATAACCAGTGAATACAAGGAGAAAGAGACTCTCATTCACTGCTAAGGGAATATCGACTGGTCTATCCTTCTAGGAAAACAATAAGTACATTCCTCCAGAAAACTAGAAATCGGGTGCTGGAGCTATAGCAAGGGCATTTGCCTTGCAAGCAAAAAGACCTGGGACAGACCCAAGTTTGATCCCCTGAATCCCATAGGATTCCTGAGCCAACCAGGAGCAATTCCTGAGTGCAAAGCCTGAAATAACCCCTGAGCGCTGCAGGGTCTGTCTCCAAAACAAAACAAAACACTAGAAATTGGTCTTTCATGTGACCTAGAAATACCGCTCCTAGGGTATATATTCTAGGGGTCCCAAAACACAATTGTAGAATGTTCACTGCAGCACTATTCACAATAGCCACAATCTGGATACAACCCAAATGCCTGAGAACAGATGAGTGGATTAAAAGAAGTATGGTACATCTATACCATGAAATACTATTCAGCTTTTAAAAACAAAGTCATGGAATTTGCTTATATACGGATAGATATAGAGAGTATTACGTTGAGTAAAATGAGAAAGTGAAAGAAAGAGAAGAAAATCTCTTATACTGTAGGCTGAAGGTGGGTGGGTGGGTGGGAAGGAGGGAAACTTGGGCCACTGGTGATAGGAAATGTGCACTGCTTAAGGTGGTTTCTTTTTTAATAATGTTTTTGTGAACACAGGAAGGAAGAAAGGAAGGAAGGAAGGAAGGAGGGAAGGAAGGAAGGAAGGAAGGAAGGAAGGAAGGAAGGAAGGGAGGGAGGGAGGGAGGGAGGGAAGGAGGGAGGGAGGGAGGTTTTCTTTCTTCTTTTCTTTTCTTTTCTTTTTTTTTTTTTTTGTGGTTTTTGGGTCACATCCGGCAGCGCACAAGGGTTACTCCTGCATCTATGCTCAGAAATTGCTCCTGGCAGGCTCAGGGGACAATATGGGATGCCGGGATTCGAACCACTGACTTTCTGCATGTAAGGTAAATGCCTTACCTCCATGCTATCTCTCCGGCCCAGGGAGGGAGGTTTTCAGGCAGAGATAAAATGGCTGTGGTTAAGTATGCTGAGAACATATTATGTACCCATGTGCCAAGTTCTTTTTTTTTTTTTTTTGACATGTGTCAAGTTCTATAGGTGGCACTGCATTTGGAATCAATGCCCAGAATTGCAGCAGAGATAGCAACAAAAGAGTTTTACTTCTTTGCTGGAGGGGGGTCACAACTGATAATGATCATTGTTATTTCTGGCTCTGCATTAAAAAATTACTCCAGGGTTGGAGAGATAGTTTTTACCTTCTACGCAGCTGATCCAGGATGGGCAGTGCTTCAAATCTTGGCATCCCATATGGTCCCTTGTGCCTGCCAGGAGCGATTCTGAGCGCAGAGCCAGGAGTAATCCCTGAGTGCCACTGGGTGTGACTCCCCCCCCCCCAAAAAAAACCCTAAAAAGAAATTACTCTAGGTGATGTGTAGGGGACCATATGGGATGCTGGGGCTTGAACCCTGGGTTGCCACCTACCCTACCCCTACCCTCTGTACTATGTTCAATTCTCCAGAGTCTAACTTACCTTTCTGCCAATTCACAGTAGCTTTAACATAGTTTCTTAACAGTTCTCACCTGGTGGTCCAAGAGGTCTGTTTAAGTTCAGCCATCACATCTGCATCCAACAGAGTGTGGAGGAAGGGGATGAGGGAAAGGGTGGAAGGATGAGTGGGTACTCTCTTTCTTAGGGGACGATTCCAAGATTCCATCCTGTTTGGGGTCTTTCTTTTTGTAAGAAAAATTTAAATTTGCCCTTCTCTTTTGTTTTTGTAGTGACTGGGGGTCGAAGATTAGGTTTGGGTGCTCCTATGTCTAGCTGCAGTGCTCACACACTTGGTTGTGGTGCTCTCTTGGGCTTACTCTGATGTGAGGGATCCCAAAACGCAGTGCTATCTATAGCCATTCTATTTATTAATTTTTGCTTGTATCCTTCCTTCCTTCCTTCCTTCCTTCCTTCCTTCCTTCCTTCCTTCCTTCCTTCCTTCCTTCCTTCCTTCCTTCCTTCCTTCCTTCCTTCCTTCCTTCCTTCCTTCCTGCCTGCCTGCCTGCCTTCCTTCCTTCCTTCCTTCCTTCCTTCCTTCCTTCCTTCCTTCCTTCCTTCCTTCCTTCCTTCCTTCCTTCCTTCCTTCCTTCCCTACCAGCTATCTTTCTAGCCCTGAGTTTGTATATTTCCGGTTCCTTCCTCTTGCAAAAAGTGTTGGTGATGTTAATGATGATGATGTCTATTGTGCCTATAGTTTTAATCTGATCCAGGATGTTTTCTAGGCTCTTTGTATGCATTGTTTCCTTTAATTCTGCTTATTTAGTTTTTGTGTTCGATCTCTAATTGGAAGGAGGATTTTCCTCAGTGGTGCTTGAAAGACCATGTGGTGCCAGGGGGTTTGTTTCTTTTTTTTGTTTGTTTGTTTTTTGGGGCCACACCCAGCATTGCTCCGGGGTTACTCCTGGCTGTCTGCTCAGAAATAGCTCCTGGCAGGCACGGGGACCATATGGGACACCGGGATTCGAACCAACCACCTTTGGTCCTGGATCGGCTGCTTGCAAGGCAAACGCCTGCTGTGCTATCTCACCGGGCCCGGGGTTTGTTTCTTGATGCTATTTCTCTGACCCTGAATTGATTTACTCAATCCTCACAATATTGTGCAGCAATGAGGGACATAGAGGCACAGATAACCACTGCCTCATAGCCAGAAATGGCACTGCAATGCAGAGCTGAGCTCTGAGCCCAGATGATGAGGCCTAGGCTTATAGAAGCCGAGTTATTTGGCCTCTAAATAATGGCAAAGTCATTTATGGGACTTTTTATACTTCAGGCATGGTTGTAAATGCTCCATAAACAAATAAACATTACACAGTGGGATGTTTTCACCATTGTGACTTCTTTGGCTGGTTTCCTGGAATTGAAAAACCCATGCATGGATTGAACATTTGTGATCGGGGATATTTTTATGAGAGTGTGCGTGCGTGTGTGCGTGTGTGTGTGTGTGTGTGTGTGTGTGTGTGTGTGTGTGTGTATGCTCAACTGTATATGTGTGTGACCAGAAGAACCTGGGAAGGAGAAGCCAGAAACTGTTGTTCTTCCCATGGTATCATGTTAAAAATGAACCTGCACATCACAATTGTGGTTCCTGGGGAAAAATAAACCAATCCCACCACCAGTCAAAACAACAATATTTGTGCAGCTCTGGTAATAACCGCTGGAACCTCCCTCCCTGAAGCCCTCCCTCCCTCCATCTAGCTTGCTGGCTGCTCCTTTACTCAGGTTACAGTCCTGCACAGGGTGCCTGCAGCCTTCTTTTCTCAAGGTTTCTCTTGTGCTCCCAGCAGCTCCTGGTCACCCCCTCTAGGAAGCTTTCTGGAAGACTAGGTGTCTACTCCAAGCAGGACTTGACACCTGAGACTGAGACGCTGCCACCTTCTCACACTATTCCTTGGCCCTCTGTGACGCTGTAAGGGTTGCATTCTAGTTGTGGTGCTTTTGCACATTTTAGATTCAGTGCTCTCCAGAATCTTACACTTAGTGGTGCTATGGTGTAGTGTGCCAGAGAGCAAACACAGATGGAGCACAAGGATCATAAGAGACAGTGTTGTGGCACTTTGTCACTGAGCCATTCCAGGAATTTTTTCCCTTTATGTCATTTTTTCCTCTCTTTTCCTCCTTCCCTCCCTCCCTCCCTTCCTCCCTTCTTTTCTCCCTCCCTCCCTTTTTCCTTCCTCCCTTCCTTCTTTCCTTTCTTCCCTTCCTTCTTTCCTTCCTTCTTCCCTTTCTCTCTTCCTCCTCCCTCCTTCCTAGCTTCCTCCCTCCCTTCCTTTCTTTTTTTTTTTTTTTTTGGTTTTTGGGCCACACCCAGTAACACTCAGGGGTTACTCCTGGCTATGTGCTCAGAAGTTGCTCCTGGCTTGGGGGACCATATGGGACACCGGGGGATCGAACCTCGGTCCGTCCAAGGCTAGCGCAGGCAAGGCAGGCACCTCACCTTTAGCGCCACCGCCCGGCCCTCCCTCCCTTCCTTTTCCTTCCTCTCTTCCTTCTTCCCTCCCTTCTTTCCTTTCTTCCCTTCCTTCCTTTCCTCCCTTCTTCCCTTTCTCTCTTCCTCCTCCTCCTTCCTAACTTCCTCCCTCCCTCCCTTCCTTCCTCCCTTCCTCCCTTCCTCTGTTCCTTCTTTCCTTCCTTCCTTTCTTCCTTCCTTCCCTCCTTCCCTCTTTCCCTCCCTTCCTTCCTTCCTTCCCTCCTTCCCTCCTTCCCTCCCTCCCTCCATTCCTTCCCTCCCTCCCTCCATTCCTTCCCTCCCTCCCTCCCTCCCTCCCTCCCTCCCTCCCTTCCTTCCTTCCTTCCTTCCTTCCTTCCTTCCTTCCTTCCTTCCTTCCTTCCTTCCTTCCTTCCTTCCTTCCTTCCTTCCTTCCTTTTCTTTTTTCTTTCTCTTTCCCTCAGCAATGCTCATGTTACTCTTGTCTCTGTGCTTGAGGCTATCTCCCAGAAGTGCTCATGTGAAGCTGGAGAGGAACAAGACTTGCCTATTTGCAAGGTAAATGCCTTAATACCAATTCTATACCACTACCTTTTTTGGTCTTTCATTTAGGCAACTTTTTTTTTAAATTGGTTTATTCTTATGAGAGTCAAATACATAACACATACATGTATATATTTATTTTTAATATTTCCGGAGAAGCCAAAGAAGCACAAGGAAGTAAGGTAAAAATGTAATATGTAAATTAAAAGGCACTACACCATCACCTGAAGCTTATCCCTCAGGAAAAGCGGGTTAGGAAAGAGTACACTACAGCAAAGTGATCTCACTGAATGGCTGCAGATCACTTAGTGGAAATCAACTTGCTTTCAGGAAACTGTGGTAAGAATGATCATCTGGGTCTATGAGGGCATTTGGCCAGGAAATGTAGAGATAGTTCAGGGGGCTGGAATGCTAGTACAGCAGGTAGGGTATTTGCTTTGTGTTTGGCTGACCTAGATTCGATCTATGGTCCCCTGAGCACAGCTAGGAGTAATTATTGAGCATGGTCAGGAATGCCATGCCCCCACCACCACCAAGTAAAGCAAAATAAGGAAAGGACACATACAAAGGAGAATCCATGTAACTGAGTCACCAGAGGGTGCTCAGACTTTTCTTCCCAAGCTCTTGTTCTGTACATAGTCTTCCCCTTGGGGCCAGCCTGAACTCCCATTCCTCTGTCTTTCCTTTTTTTATTTTTCCTGTTTTTTTATTTTTATTTTTTTTTACTTTTCCTGTTTTGATTCATATCTAGGGTGTTCAGGATCTACTCCTGTCTCAGTATTCTGGTCTAACTCCGTGCAATTCTGTGAGTTCTATGTGATGCCAGATATTGAACTCAGGGCTCCTATATGCAAAGCATGTGCTCCAGAGATTGGAGCAATATTACAGCTGATAGGGCATTTGCCTTATATGCCCCATTGATTTGCATGTCAAATCTATCTAGGTTTGATCCCTGGCATCCAGGTGGTTTCCTGTGCCTGCTTGGAGTCATCCTTGAGTACTGCTGACCTTAGCTCTTAAACGAAACAGAACATAAAGCAATATATGTGCTCCAGCACTTTGAGTCATCTCTCTTGCCTCATCGTCTATGGTTCTTTATAATTATTTTTGTCTCCCAAGTAGTTTTCAGGAGGCCCTGAACTATTCCTAATGATACTCAGCCTGGTACTGGGGCTCATGAGAATCACTCTTCTAGTGCATGGAGTGTCCATGCAGTGTCAGGAATTACACCTGAAACTGTGGCACGCTAGGCATATGCAATAGCTCTTTAAACCACTTTTTTTCCCCCTCTGGGTCACACCCAGCAGAGCTCAGGGGTTACTCCTGGCTCTATGCTCAGAAATCGCTCCTGGCAGGCTTGGGGGACCATATGGGATGCCGGGATTGGAACCACTGTCCTTCTGCATGCAAAGCAAATGCCCTACCTTCATGCTATCTCTCTGGCCCCTATAAACCATTTTCTTTGCCATTTCCTTCTACCCCGGCCCAGCTCTGCTTCTTTCCTTTATTTCTTTTGATTCTTCTACTTGATCTGCCCTCTGGTGTCTTCACCTGTCAATTAGGGAGTGGCTTAGGTCCTGTGCTTTGGCTCAACCTTTATGACCCATAGTCTGATCACAGTCCCTCCTCTTCTGACACTTGTATCTAATCTATTCTAGCATCTAATCAGCCCCTACAGTTTAATCATTTGACTCATTTTCAATCTATTCACTTAAACATTAATAGAATAACCATTACCTACAAGGTCAGCCTCTTTCTTTTCCTGAAAATTTCCATGCATGTGTCAAATATCTCCAGATACGGTTTTGTTCTTCAACCCACTTTGCTACTGCTTGGCAGGGGTTTCCTCTGCTTCCCACCTCCAAGAGTGGTTAGTACCCTCCTGACTGGCACTGCCAGCTCCCTACCTACTCATTAATCACGGCTCTGTCTGTGCTGAAGGTTACTAGGTCACAGGACTGGGAGTTAGGGCTTTCTTCCTGGTCAAAAGTGGAATGTGAGGATTATGCACCATAACTTCCTTGGCCCTGCTGTATGTGTACATGTGTTTGTGTGTACTCTTCTCAGGAGTATGCTCCACAACAGCTCCAGAGTTTTGCACTGGTCTTGAACCCTGACCTGTACTCACCTGCCCAAGAGCATTCTCTGTGGGCTTTTTGTTTTGATTTGTTTTTTGGAGGGTTTATTTGGGGGGGTTGTCACACCCAGCATTGCTCAGGGGATTACTGCTGACTCTGCACTCAGGAATCACTTCTGACAGTTTTGGGGAGACCATATGGGATGCTAGGGACTGAACTCAGGTTGGCTATGTGTAAGACGAACACTCTACCCCCTCTACTATCACTTCAGTCCCCAGAGTATTCTCTATGTTTCTCCTTTCTTCCCCTCTTTGACTTTCTGAGCATGTACTTTCAACCAAAACCTGTCCCAGGATGCTTCTGGGGATGTCGAAGAAAACAAGTCTTACTACCCACATCCTATGTCAGATGCCTTACAGTTGGGGATTGGTGGAACTCATTGCATCTGCAGAGCTTCTGTACCAGATGAGCACCGCTAGGATACTCCCATTTCCACCCAGGAGAGAATGGAGGTATTGACAAAGAGGGTTCCCTGAATATGGGGCCTTCCCTATCAGTCTCAGGAAAGCTGAGATCAGTGGTCATCTTAGTGAGGTGGTTTGATGGGGTCACAGTTCATAAGTGAGAAGCTGACCTTGAAGCCAGGGCTGGCTGGTTGAACTCTGAATGCCAGCTGCTGTCTGAGGGCTGGGAGGCAGTGTGGGAACATATATATTTGCACATTTCTTTTGCTTGTTTCTCTTGTTGGTGTGCTGTTGCTCCTGGGAGTCAAACGTGTTGCCAGGCTGGAGATGGCACTTGACAATGTGGGTTTGTGTGGAAGACTCAAGCCAAGGCTCTAACACTGAGACTTATGCCTAAACCAGACATTATTTTTAATTGCTTTATTTAAGCACTGTGGTTACAAAATTGTTCATTGTTGGATTTCACCAAGGCACCTTTCCCTCATTTGTACTTTTTGTATCTGTTTTGCAGGAGAGAGATGTTTGCTCAGACTGAGCCAGAGTGGAGGACAATCAAACAGGTGAATAATGGCCGTCCAACATTCAGGAAACTCCAGTTAAGTGAAGAGCCATGCCAACCAGATGGGGGTTTCCTTGCCACAGAGAGGGTGTCCTTTGCTCTCCAACTTCTCTGCAGAACCAGGACAGGGTTGAAAGGAGAGTGGTTCTGTTGTTTGTTTTCCATTTGGGGGCCACACCTGACAGTGCTCAAAGGCTACTCTTGGATCTGTGCCAGGGACTTGAACAGGGGTTGGTAGCCTGCACAGCCAGCACTTTACACCCTGTACTGTCTTTCTGGCTCACACCCTGATTTTGCTTTAATTTTGCTGATTTATTTTTTGTTGTTGTTGCCTCAGGGGCAATTCCTGGCTCTATGCTCAGGAGTGACCCCTGGCACTTCTCAGGAAACCAGGATCACAGTAACTGCAGCCATTTGCAAGGCAAGTGTCCTATCTCTCTCCTATCTTCTTGTTTTATCTCTCCAACTTCTACACCTGTTCTAAAGCAGTGCTTTGAGCCCCCATCCAGCAACTGGGCAGCAGTGTAACTCAAGGTGGATAGGTGGATGAGCCCGGTGCTTGGATCACTCAGGCTCATACAGGAAACAGACAGCACTTGCAAGGGCTGGCTGAGGGAGAATAAAACCATTTTCAAGGCTCATTGAGAGAGTGTAAAATGGGATTATATGCTCAATATAGGCAAGTTTCCTAAATAGTGGGGATGCAGGAACTAGCTATTGTGGGAACTCTTACTGACACTTGCCTGAAGGAAGGAAAGGATTGAAGAATATCAGAATCCCAAAATGCCACTGCTTTCCTTGGGTAAGAATAATGGAACTTTGTAAACTTTATAGTCAGGTTCTAATCCAGAACTTCCATACATGCAAGACAGTGATCTATGCTGAACATTCCCAGTCTCTAAAATATAGGATTCTTTTACCTTAGTCAGAAACACAGCCATAGACCAAATCAGGGTGTGTGGTGGGGCTGGGTAGAAGTAGAGTGAGAGTTAGGTGAGGGAGTGTGTTGTATGTATGTGTTGGGGGGATATTTTCACTTCTGTAGTTCTTTTTCCAGTCCTCCCCTCACTTTTCCTCTCAGACCTAATCAGGTGAGAAGACAAAGAATAAAGAAGCTTGGGTGGTTTGTTCATGAGCTGAGCCTCTCTGTTCTCCACCTGGATAGTCTGGGGATGAGTAGGGAGAGATTCAAGAACAAAATCAACCTGAAGGTTCATTCCACCTCTCCCCTCCTGTACCCTCTCACCACGGCTGACTCAACTTAGAAGCCCTAGGGAAGGGGAAATGGGGAGTTGTCCCTGCAAGACACACACCAACCCCCCACTTTACAGTTGATCTCTGCCCCTCCCAGAGCTTGAGCAAATTTTTTTCTCTGTCCCCACCTCATTTCCTGCCCCACCCAAACCACTGGAGGCCAAAGGACAGGCAGATCCAGGAGGTCTTCTGGGAGGAAGGGGTGCAGAATGGCTTCATGATGAAGGAAGGGTGGAGAGGAAAGCTTTGTCCCAGAAGAAGAAAAAGGGAGGGAAACAAATGTTTTTGAGCCCCATTAAGTGCCAGAGACGATCTGGTGATTTCTCATCTATTACTCACTCCCCACACTCGGCAAAACATTCCTGAGGTTAGTATCAAAATTTCTCCTTGAATGTTGGAAAGATAGCATCCAGATTCAGAGAGGTTATGTAACTTCACCAAAATTGCACAGCAAGCAAGCAATGGAGTTTGAGTATAGATTCCCATCTTTTCAGGACTGGGTTTGAAAAAATAAAGGAAAGTTGGTCTTGAAAGAGGTGGAAAGTCTGGAATATTGGAAAAGCTTTAACAGGGTCCTATCCTGGCTGGTGGGGAGCAAGTCTACCTAGTTTTGTTTGCACAATTCTGGTGAACATGTTGAGAGACTGGAAGCATCTCTGCTCTACAAAAATCGTACATGGGTGGGTGAGTCACAGCTTCGGTCACTCCCTTCAGGACTTGGGCTGCTCTGGGTTGTGTCTGTGATGGGTTGAGAGAGGTTTTGAAGTTAGAGTGGGGGTAGGCTGGTAATAAAATCTGGGGTGGGGGAAACCCGAAGTAATGAGTGGCTGAAAAAACCCGGGGTGTGGTGATTATCTATAGGTTCCTAATGAATAATTATAACTGAAGAGGAGTCTGTCTATACAGGGCAAAGGTGGGGAAGGAGAAACAGGATCTGGAACTAAATATTGAGGGGAGGAAAGGGGAAAGCTCTTGGGGTGGGAGGTCTGGGCTCAGCTCCGTGTGTGGTTTGCTGAGGGTGGAGGGGGTGTCTGAGGAGCTGACTTCAGGGCAGTGCTCTCTGGGCCTGGAGCCCAGGGTGGAGACATGGTGAGGTAAGGAACCCCGGGGAATTGGGGATGGGGGAGTCGTCGCATAGCTGTTGCTTTCCCTCCGTCTCAGAATGAGGAGTCCATTGGCTCCACTGTCAGGTTCTGAGGCCCAATATGACAATGAATAGACAGTTCTGTCTCAATCATGTCTCCAGCCATGAGGAAGGACCTGAAGGCTTGGGTGTGAGTGCATGGATGTGTGTGTGTGTGTGTGTGTGTGTGTGTGTGTGAGAGAGAGAGAGAGAGAGAGAAGAGAGAGAGAGAGAAGAGAGAGAGAATAAGAAAGCTCTAGAAGTCAAAAGCACAAGATGGCCCCAAGAGATGGGTGGGGCTAGGATCTGCTGTCTGTCCCCTAGAAGAATATCAAGATTAGAGCTAAGAAAACAGAAGTTTGTTTTTGTTTTAAATTTTTGTATTACTTTATTTAAAAACTATGGTTTACAAAAGTTGTGCATAATATAGTTGTTTCTGGCATTTAGTGTTCCAATACTAATCCCACCTCCAGTGTAACATTCTCTCCACCATTGTTCCCGATCCCCCCCCCCCCCATGTTTGCTCCTTTGTCCAGTACACAATAATTTGCTTTATATTGCTTGTTACAGCTAAATGATAATGGAATTACTAAAAAAAAGTTTGTGGAAATTATTATATCTCAAAATGGGGTCATCAAGTCATTGTTTGAAGGTTTACTTAGCAGTTTGTTGCTAGAGCATTTAGTGCTACTGTTTTTGTTTGATGACCTTTGGTGGCTTCTGTGCTGCTTTCACGTCTAATTTGGTGAGTTTTTACTGGAATTAAAAAAAAATTTTGGAGGTGTCCTGACACCATGCACTCTAGGAATTCCGTATCTGCAGAGCTGGGATGATGAACTGACACAGTGGTGATTGTGGGACACATCTGTGGCTGTCAGGGCTTCCGGAAGTACAGAGGGGAAAAGAGAGGTTGCTCTTCCTTTTTTTTTTTTTTTTGGTTTTGGTTTTTGGGCCACACCCGTTTGACGCTCAGGGGTTACTGGCTATGCGCTCAGAAATCGCCCCTGGCTTGGGGGGACCATATGGGATGCCAGGGGATCGAACCGCAGTCTGTCCCACTTTACCTCTAGCGCCACCTTCCCGGCCCCTAGAGGTTGCTCTTCCTTACCGTGAAAAGATCCCAGAGAACAGAAGTTCTAAGACTCATAGCCTCCAGAGCCAATGTTTTTTCCAGGGGTGGAGGTTGGGGAGGGGGACTAAGGCATTGAAAGGGGAGTGGCTGATCAAGACCACAAAGAATTCAAAGGAAGAGGCTCCCAGACTCCCAGGCTCCTAGGCTCAGAGGCCTGGGACTTGTCTGTCCCCCAACCCCACCCCAGAATACTAGCTACAACTGTGGACAGGTAGTAAAGACTGTTGCTCTTAATTTCTTTTCTTTTTTTTTTTTTTTGGTTTTTGGGCCACACCCAGTAACGCTCAGGGGTTACTCCTGGCTATGTGCTCAGAAGTTGCTCCTGGCTTGGGGGACCATATGGGACACCGGGGGATCGAACCGCGGTCCGTCCAAGGCTAGCGCAGGCAAGGCAGGCACCTTACCTTTAGCGCCACCGCCCGGCCCCAGCTCTTAATTTCTGATGAAACTCTCACTTTCCACATCTTAAAACAGCAATTTTAAGTACTAGGGGGAAAAGAAGAAAAGGTAAAAAGATAAAGGGGTCAATTATTTCGAGGTGGGGCTGGAGAGTAACATGGAGGTAAGGCGTTTGCCTTTCATGCAGAAGGACGGTGGTTCGAATCCCAGCATCCCATATTGTCTCCTATGCCTGCCAGGGGCAATTTCTGAGCATAGAGCCAGGAGTAACCCCTGAGCGCTGCTGGGTGTGACCCAAAAACCAAAAATCAAAAACAACAACAAAACAAAAAAACTATTATTTCGAGGTGGATGTAAACTGGACTGGTATAAACTGGTGGTATAATTATGATGAATTATAATGCAGAAACCATTCTCTAAGCACGAAACACATACCAAAAAAAAAAAAAAAAAGGTGAGAAGAGGAGCCCACAAACCAAACCAGAACAAAATGATTAAGTCAGTCTATAGACCCCAGAATCATTCATTCCCAGATCTGCTTCTATCAAAACAAAATCTATATACCGGGAGCATTAAATTGAATAGCTTTGCTCATTGAGTGGCTGGGAGAACAGTCCAAGAACTTGGAACAGTGCCTGACATATAATAAGCACTCGGCAAGTTTTAGGAAATAAATAATGATGGAATGGCCACAACATTAATGCTAGGGTGATGATGACACCAGATAACACTGTTTAAACGGAACCATCTTGTGACGCTGAGTCTGACAATGCCCGCCTGTCCAGAAGGGAAGGCAGGGGCAGCACTCCAGCCCCTCAATTTTGAACAAGTGAATGAATGACCTGCAGGTCTTGTGCCCATCAGGACGCTGCACACACTTCCCTCTCGCCTGGGGGTTCTCTGTGACTCATGTGTCCAGATCCTACATCCTGTGCATCTTGGCCAGTGGGCGATAGCATCAGCCTGGGGCCCCCAAGGGCAGGACTCAGTTCTGCGTCACCACTTGCTCAGCCGAGCCGGCCAGGCCACCGCCTGCCTGGCTAGCCAGGGCCCCCCAGGGGTGCGCCAGGACGCAGCCAGCTGCATTGGAAGGCTGGTGGGGCTCAGCCTCCTGCCCCCCGTTGCGCCCCCAGAGCGCGCATGGCGCTTCCTCCTGGGGACGCTGACGCACACGCGGCTCCTGAAGCCACCGCTGCACCGAGCCCGCCAGGAACCTTTACCCCTAAGTCGCAACTCCAAGGCCTTGCATCTTGGCGGGAACCTCGGAGTGAATAATGCCTTGCTGTCTTGCTCGCCCTCTGCAGGCCACATCTCGCAGGCGTCCCCTAGACTAGAGCATCCTCAATCGCAGGTCTCATCTTCATCAACAAGTTTCTGACCCCGGTTCCTATCCCCAGATCTGGAGGGAAAGATCTCCAGGTCTATTTTACTTCATTTATTTTGGTTTGGAAGGGGGACACACTGGGCAACTGTCAGGTGTTACTCCTCAGGAATCACTACTGGAGAGCTCAGAGAGCCTTATGGGACGCTGTGGATTGAACCCACATTGGGAGTATGCCAGGCGCTAACCCACTATACTTTCACTCCAGTCTCATTCTTTGTTTTCTGTTCTTGCTGTCTCTATTCCACCTACCTGTTCATATCCATGCCTCTTTGGGGGCACCCCACAAAGGTCCCCCCCCCCCCACTATGGCTTCTTACCATCTTTCCCATCTCCAAACCACCCGGTCCCTGAGCCTAGGCTGAACTCCATCCTCTACCCATTAACTACTTCCCGTCCTTCCACTTTCTACATTTATACTTGGCAGTCGCAGTCAGTGTTCTCATTGGCTGTTTGACAGACAGCTGTAAAGAACTGGCCAACCAGAAGTTTGCCACAGAGTCACTGCCCACTTTTTCCTCCTAGAACCACAGCCAGGTTTCCCACCTCAGGCAAATATTTCTGAACAGGACTGTGATGTGTTTGGAGAGAAGATAGGAGAGGGACTTTGGCCAGAGAGAGGCCATGAATGAAAAGGGCAAAATGTACTGGCACCAAAGGTGTGTCTCTCTTGCTCCCAGGTTCTCTCTCTCTTTTTTTTTTTTTTGGGAAGGGTGGAGGGGCAGGAATGGGCAGACACACAGCAGTGCTAAGGGTTACTACTGGTTCTGTACTCAGGAATCAATCCTGGTGGTACTCAGGGTACCATATTGGATGCTACCTATTGAACCTGGGTCAGACATATACAAGATAAGCACCCACCCTCCGTACTATTGTTTTGGCGTCTGCTCCTCAGTTTTGAACTGCTAGGTTCAGAAGTTGCCTCCTGTAGACCTCCAGCAGACCCTTTCTTATTCTAGAGATCTCTTTCTTGTCTTGGTCCAGAGTTCGGAAGTGGACACAGGACTGGTATTTGCTCAACAGGGCCGGATGGCGTAAGCTGGGTGATGTAACAGCTCTTCCTTCTTCCCTGGCCAAAAGACTGACCAGTTCCAGGACACACTGAGGCTGAGGGGATTGTCCAGAGGGAAGGATCCCACTCACTTCCTGGGTCCCTGGAGGACAGTGAAGAGAAGGAGAGCGGAAGAACACTTACGCCCCTCGAAATCTCCAGGGCTAAATTTGGGGATCTGGGTCTGTCAATGTTTGCATGGCTGTATGTTGCTTAGTGAGGACCTGAGTGAGAATGGGAGAGCTGAGGGAGAGATTCTTAGCCTCAGCAAACCTGAAAGTGACCTGGCTTTGCAAACCAAGTGCAGAGACTCCATACTCTACTATTCAACTCAACCCCATTGCCCGTTTTGGATGAGTTTCTCTGTATAACTCTGGACTCAGAGGCTACCTTGAGTGTATTAGAATTGGTTTTGGTTGTGAGTGACATAAGTATTAAGTAAGATCTATTTTATTTCTCTCATAGCAGGGAGGTTTGTCAGCCTTTGGTGTGGTTTTGCAAACATTAGGCACCCTGGATTATGTCACCTCTCTCCAACATGGTCTCTGCCTCCTGGTGCAACGTGGCTGCCAGCATACCAGCACCCTAACTACATTGCAGCTAGCTAGATGGAACTAGCTGGAGGAAATAGGGGATGAAGAGCAGTCACTGCTCACCTGTCTCTGAACATGGGACATTCAGAAGTCACACAAAATATTTCTTTGTGTAGCCCATTGGAGGAAATGTAATTAAACAGCAGTATCTAGATTAGCAAAGAAAAAAAAAATAATGTCCTTAGCTTGGTGGTCAGACACCAAGGTTGTTGTAGCAGAGGCAGACGGTGTCCATCTTGAAGTAAAATTAGCTGTTCCTTCCACAGCCAGCAGCCTGAGCAGAAGGTTCTGGATGCTGCAAGACTCCTAGAGACCCCTCTGGACAGCAGCCTGGCTGTGAGGAATGAGGCTCTGCCTTCTCCTTTGACCCCTGTCTCCAGCTTTGGGGCTTGATGTCCTCCATAAAGCCATGGTGATAGCATGAACAGGGCCTCCTGGGACTCTCGAGAAGGGACAGGATCAGTTGGATGATGAGAGCCAGCCATGCCATCCCAAAGAGGATCCAGAGAGACACCGTGTTCTTGTACCATAGTGGGTATGTCCGTGAGGGATCCATCCCTGTCAGAGAGGGAAGGTCAGAGAGTCCAGGGGTTAAGGGAAGTTCAGAGAGTCCAGGGGTTAAGGAGTTGACCTTGCAGGCAACAGTCCCAGTGAATATGGCCATTCCTGAGCACAGAGCCATGCCTATCCATGAGCACCATGGAGTATGGCCCAAATCCCCTTCTGCTCCTCCAATGGAAGTCACCTCCCAAGGAGTTCAAGAGGGCCAGAGTGATAGCATAGCAGTAGGATGTTTGTTTTGCATACAGCTAACCTGGGACGGACCTGGGTTTGATTCCCGGCATCTCAAATGATCCCCGAGTCTGCCAAGAGTGATTTCTGAGTGCAGAGCCAGGAGTAACCCGAGTACCATTGCTGCCAGGTGTGGCCCAAAACAAACAAACAAACAAACAACAACAAAACACCAAGGAGTTCAAGAAACCTTCCTACATGGATTTGTAAACTCAATTTTTTCTTTGTCTTTCTAAAGGACCCTGGGTTCTAAATTAGTAGTTCTAAAAGTGCTTGTTGCTTGACTCAGTAGCAGCAGTTGCCTAAGAGTTTGTTAGACATACACATGACATGGCCCCCCTCAGACTTATTGGATCAGAAACAAACTTTTAACAAACCCTCAAGAGAAATGTCTTTTCTACTGTTTGCCTGCTTTTGGTTTTGTTCTTTTTTTTTTTGGTGGTGGTGTTCACACCCAGCTGTGCTTAGGCCTTACACCTGGCTCTGCACTCAGGGATCACTTCTGGTGGGCTCTGAAGACCACATGGGGTGCTAAGCATCAAATCCAGGTCAGCCGTGTGCAAGGCAAGCATCCTAACTAGTTTTAATCTTGTTTTTGCTTTTATTTATCTGAAGGGAGGCAGCTTGCTCAGGGTTTCATGATGAACAATTGGAATTACTGACATTTGCAATCTGTCTCTGTTCTTTAGGTTCCTTCCTTCCTTCCTTCCTTCCTTCCTTCCTTCCTTCCTTCCTTCCTTCCTTCCTTCCTTCCTTCCTTCCTTCCTCCTTTTCTTTCTTTCTCTCTCTCTTTCTTTCTTTCTTTCTTTCTTTCTTTCTTCTTTCTTTCTTTCTTTCTTTCTTTCTTTCTTTCTTTCTTTCTTTCTTCCTTCCTTCCTTCCTTCCTTCCTTCCTTCCTCCTTTTCTTTCTCTTTCTTTCTTTCTTTCTTTCTTTCTTTCTTTCTTTCTTTCTTTCTTTCTTTCTTTCTTTCTTTCTTTCTTTCTTTCTTTCTTTCTTTCTTTCTTTCTTCCTTCCTTCCTTCCTTCCTTCCTTCCTTCCTTCCTTCCTTCCTTTCTTTCTTTTTTTTGTTTTTGGGCCACACCCTGTGACGCTCAGGGGTTACTCCTGGCTATGCGCTCAGAAGTTGCTCCTGGCTTCTTGGGGGACCATATGGGACGCCGGGGGATCGAACCGAGGTCCATCCTAGGCTAGCGCAGGCAAGGCAGGCACCTTACCTCCAGCGCCACCGCCCGGCCCCTCTTTCTTTCTTCCTTCCTTCCTTCCTTTCTTCCTTCCTTCCTTCCTTCCTTCCTTCCTTCCTTCCTTCCTTCCTTCCTTCCTTCCTTCCTTCCTTCCTTCCTTCCTTCCTTCCTTCCTTCCTTCCTTCCTTCCTTCCTTCCTTCCTCTCTCTCTCTCTCTCTCTCTCTCTCTCTCTCTCTCTCTCTCTCTCTTTCTTTCTTTCTTTCTTTCTTTCTTTCTTTCTTTCTTTCTTTCTTTCTTTCTTTCTTTCTTTCTTTCTTTCTGTTTTTTGGGTCACACCCGGCAGAGCTCAGGAGTTACTTCTAGCTCTGCTCTCAGAAGTCGCTCCTGGCAGGCTGGCAGGCTCTGGGGACCTTATAGGAGGGTGCCATCCTGTGTTGGCAGCGTGCAAGGCAAATGCCCTACCGCTGTGCTATCTCTCTGGCCCCCAGACTCCTCTTTTTCAAGTCTCCTCTGTCATCCTTCTTCATTTCCATTTCCCTTAGCCTGGAAAACTCCCCCTCAATCTTCATCTCAGGCTCAGAGGTCACCCCCCCTCCCCCCAGAAGTAGGCTGATGAACTCAGTCTGTGCTGGATGTTAGTTTTCTGTTGGCCTTGGGATAAAACACAGGTTGTCCCCATGCAAGTAAGTGATCTCCTGCTGAGCTGCATCCTGAACCCTCTCTTGTGAGTTTACTGGGTGGACCACTACTCTCTCAGGTCTCAGCTTCCTCACCTACACAATGCAGACAATCACAGGGATTGCCTTTAGCACAGCTAATTGAGCCATGAGATCACACCTCTGTCATCCTCACAATGTTTCCTGGAATCTGATTTCCCAGATCTGTACTTGGTTATTGATTTATTTAGCTGGGGTGCCCATTGTGGGTAAACAGATTTGACAAGAAACAGGGAACTGACTGGGTCCCAGTGAGACTTAGCTAAGTCATGCAAAGGAGTCTAGAAGTAAGTTCCTCTATCCATATCTAGGGGTTGTCTTGCCTCCCTCACAGACTGGGAACAGGTGACCTGTCCTCCTCCTTCCTCCAGGTCCATTTCTATCATAGCTCCGACACTATGACCCCTAGCCCTCACACCAGCATTCTGTCCTCTGGCCTCAAGACAAGCTTGCTGTTCTGCCTTCCCAGGCTCAGGCCCTTTCCCAGGCCCCAGCTTGGGGCTGAGACTCCACACAGCCCTGGTAAATGCAGGATTCAATTAAACTGATTGGGTTATGGGGGCCCCGATTCCGCTGGCGCTCCCAAATGAGATCAGTGGGGAGTCAGCCCTCTAGCCCTCAGCTTAGGCAGCTCCTGGCAGCAGAGGGGAGGGACGTTCTTCTCCCCTTTATTTCATTTTTTAAAGCCTAAATCATAAGTGGCAGGAGATCTGGCAGCTGGCAAGGCGCTGGGTTATGTTGCAAATGCAATTGGGGGGTGTGGGGGTGGCGGCAGGGGGCTGAGGCCAGAGGGAACAGGTCCTTGTAATTCTAAGAGGCTCAGCCAGGGCCTGATTGAGTTGCTGTGAAGCCAGTGCCACCTGGGGCTGCCATTCTTGGACAGTGGCCAGCAGTGGCCAGGAATGGAACCTGTCCCTACTCCCAGTCAAGAGAGACTCTAATGGTGGGTGCTCCCAAAGCAGTGCTTAGGAGACCCAGAGTTTCTTAGCTAATTGGACTGGTAGTTCAGTGCAAGGGCTCACAGCTATGGTACTGCTCAAGATTGGTCTGGCTAGGAATACCTTGGCTACTCCAGAGAAATCTCTCTCTCTCTCTCCCTCTTCTCTTCTCTCCATCTCCCTTCCTTTCTCCTTCCTCTTTCATTCCTTCTTCTTTTCCTCCCTCCCTCCTTTCTTCTCCTTCCTTCCTTCCTTCTTTCCTCCCTCCCTCCCTCCTTCCTTCCTTCCTTCTTTCCTCCCTCCCTCCCTCCTTCCTTCCTTCCTTCTTTCCTCCCTCCCTCCCTTCCTCCTTCCTTCCTTCCTTCCTTCTTTCCTCCCTCCCTCCTTCCTTCCTTCCTTCCTTCCTTCCTTCCTTCCTTCCTTCCTTCCTTCCTTCCTTCCTTCCTTCCTTCCTTCCTTCCTTCCTTCTTTCCTCCCTCCCTCCCTCCCTCCTTCCTTCTTTCCTCCCTCCCTCCCTCCCTCCCTCCCTCCCTCCCTCCCTCCCTCCCTCCTTCCTTCCTTCCTTCCTTCCTTCCTTCCTTCCTTCCTTCCTTCCTTCCTTCCTTCCTTCTTTCCTCCCTCCCTCCCTCCTTCCTTCCTTCCTTCTTTCCTCCCTCCCTCCCTCCTTCCTTCCTTCCTCCCTCCCTTCCTCCTTCCTTCCTTCTTTTCTCCCTCCCTCCTTCTTTCCTCCCTCCCTCCCTCCCTCCTTCCTTCCTTCCTTCTTTCCTCCCTCCCTCCCTTCCTCCTTCCTTCTTTCCTCCCTCCCTCCCTTCCTCCTTCCTTCCTTCCTTCCTTCTTTCCTTCCTTCCTTCTTTCCTCCCTCCCTCCTTCCTTCCTTCTTTCCTCCCTCCCTCCCTCCTTCCTTCCTTCCTTCCTTCCTTCCTTCCTTCCTTCCTTCCTTCCTTCCTTCCTTCCTTCCTTCCTTCCTTCCTCCCTCCCTCCCTCCCTCCTTCCTTCCTTCCTTCCTTCCTTCCTTCCTTCCTTCCTTCCTTCCTTCCTTCCTTCCTTCCTTCCTTCCTTCCTTCCTTCCTCCCTCCTTCCCTCCCCCTCCCACCCTCCCACCCTCCCTCCCTCCCTCCCTCCCTCCCTCCCTTCCTTCCTTCCTTCCTTCCTTCCTTCCTTCCTTCCTTCCTTCCTTCCTTCCTTCCTTCCTCCCTCCCTCCCTCCCTCCCTCCCTCCCTCCCTCCCTCCCTCCCTCCCTCCCTTCCTTCCTTCCTTCCTTCCTTCCTTCCTTCCTTCCTTCCGTCCTTCCTTCCTTCCTTCCAAGGCATATATATGTGTGTGTGTGTGTGTGTGTGTGTGTGTGTGTGTGTGTGTGTGTGTGTGTGTCCTCCCCATCAGCATCCAGGTGCCATGGCCAGTGAAATCCACCCCATTGTTTGCTCCAGATGGTTTCCAGCTCCAAACTGGTAACAGTGAGCTGCTCAGGTTTTGCTGAACTGGGGACCACCTGCATTCCAACTAGAGTCACCTGGGAGCCATACGGTGCTAGGGCTGTAAGCTATCTCCTGTACCCCAAAGAAAGGATTGGGTTCCTGTTTCTGTAGGATAGAAGACAAAGACCACAATGAGGGACATTTTGCCATCTCAGATCTTGTGGAAGGTTTAAAACCTGTGCAGCAAGGAGCTGGCTGGGGCTACAGCAGGACCTGCCCTAGGCTTGCAGCTCACCACTTCATCTGCTTCTTCCCCTCCTGCTCCCCTTCCAGATGAAACTACTATAGTCTCAGTGCAGCCTGCATGCACCTAAGTGGTTGCACAGGGAACCAGAACCAGTGGCCCTTTGGGAATACAGACCCCTCAAGGGTTTGGACCGTGCTTCCCATTTGGAATGGCTAGGAGGAGAACTCTGGGAGACCTGAGCCCCTTGAGAGCCCTCTAGACATGGATACCCTAAAAACAAAAGGAAGGATCTAGCCCAGTCCTCCCACTGGCTGAAAGAATCCTGCTATCCTGTGAACCCTCTTCCTCTAACTGCACTGTCACTGCCACAGGTGACACCCTAGTAGAGACTCTGCCCTAGAGGCTGCTCCAGGCAAACTTTCAGGGGCAGCGGTTGACCCCAGGACCAGATTCTGGGAGCCCTGGTGATGAGTGGCACCTTGAGACTGTCACTGGCGGATCCTTTTTCCACTTTCTCCTCCTTTCTGGGAACTATCAGCAGGGTGAGTGTTCTAAGTGTCATCATTTGCACCCCAGTGGTCGAGAGGCTGCCCAGGATCTGTCTAATTGTGCCACTCTAGACCGGTCAGTTAAAGGGCACTTCCTGGCAAAAGGAGATCTCAGAATGAAGAGATGCTCTTCTAGCTATTGTCCTGGGCTTTGGACTCCATTCTGAGACCAAGGGAAAGCACTAGAGGTTTTCATGTGACCCGATGCCACTTATAAAAAATAAAGACCCTAAGAGATAAAGAGAGGAGGGAGATGAGCTGCACAGATAGCCAGGTGATGCAATGGCCAACCGGCTCAGCCAGCAATGGCTGTGGGACAGGGAAGAGAGGACAGAAGAGCAATTGGAGTGGTGGGAGGGGCAAATGGGGTCAGTTCAGTTCTCCTCCCTTTTTCCTCCCTCTTTCCTCCCTTTGCCTAAAGAACAGCAGGGAGAAAGGACTTTCAACAGACTAGAAGGCCCTAGGGGCTTAGCTGGCAGTTTTCTCAGAGCCCACTCTCCAGATGGGAACACTAAGGCCCAGAGAAGGGGAGCTGATGCAATATGAATGAATAAATTTGGGAGACAAACTGACATCAGGTCTGAGAGATGGTTTAAGGGCTCTGGCATATATGGGAGCTGATCCCCAGTACTGATCTCCGCTTTGAGCACCTCCAGGGCAACTCCTGGTCTCCATATCCTCTGACCTAAGAAAGAAAGTAAAGACTAAACCGGACCAGAATAGAATCATGTCTTACTAGCTGTACTATCTCAGCAAGTGGCTGGGCTTCAGAGTGAACTGCAGCCCAGTCTAGTACGTTGCCTGCCCACTTAGCTGCTTATTTAGGGCCAGAGGATCCCAGAACAGGCACAGCGCCCCCGGATGCCCCCATGGAACCTTCAGAGGCACTGCTCCTGGGGCAAACCTCTAGTCCAGGAGCAGCAGTGCTGCTGAGGTCCGGCTTCCACCTCCCACAGAACTTCCACATTGCCCCCTGCTGGACATCCAACTCAATTTTTTAAGGTGTCAGGGTTGCTGCCACTGGGGTCCTGAGCCTGGGACATAGCACCAGGGGTGATAAGAAACTTCAAGTTCCACGGGGCAGAGTGATGTAAAAAGGAAACATGGAGTGGGGGAGTCAGGGATTCCCCCTCTCTGTGGAATTTAGGTACATCAGCTGAGCTCCTGGTCGTGCAAGTCTTTCCACTCCTCCATCTTATCAAGATGCCCAGAAACAGTGACTTCTCCGAAGCACTCAATGGGCTCAAACTCCATTGTGGCCTTTCAGCTGGGTGACCATAGCCCTGTTATATGACAAAGGTGAATTGTGCCAAAGACACAGCAATCTCTGGACTCTGGGGCATCAAGTTCTGTGTCAGGTCCAGATGTCAGGGGAACAGAGGAGTGGAGTGTAATATCCAGCTTAGCTCTAGAAGGGACACCCCTCCTACCTTTGGAGCTCTTACCAATCACATAGTCCCCGAAGCCCACAGTGCTGAGTGTCATGAAGGCAAAGTAGAAACTCTCCACGTAGTTCCAGCCCTCCATGCAGGAGAAGAGCAATGGCGGCAGGAGAAGGAAGAGCAGGAGGCCTGAGATGAGGGCACCGGAGCCTGCCAGCCACCGGGCCTTGGTTGGGTCCTGTAGGTGTGACAGGGGTGGCAGATGCCTGGAGGGTAGTGAGCTGGGATAGGACAAAGGCTGCCCTGTGTTCTCTCCATCTCTTTTATATTCTGTCCTCAGGTTCCTACTAGTGCCCCTTATGATTAAAGACCCCTATCTGGGCAGTGACCCCCAATTCCCATCCACTCCCACTCATCATTCCCAATTCCAACCCATCCCCACCGGTCACCTTGGTTATTTTTTGGGGGGGCACTCCTGGTGATGCTCAGGAGTTGCTCCTGGCTATGCAGTCAGAAATTGCTCCTGGCTAGGGGGGACCATATGAGACACCGGAGATCTAACCAGGTCCATCCTGGATCTGCCGTGTGCAAGGCAAATGCCCTACCGCTGTGCTATTGTTTTGGCCCCACCAGTCACCTTGATTCGCCCACCCCTCTTACCCACTCATGTAGCCTCCTCACCTTCCAGGTCTTTCCCAGCCTGCGGGCACAGCCATGCACCCCTCGCTTCATGAGACGGCCCAGCTGGTTGAGTACCACGAGGTTGAGGGGGATTCCCACCAGAGCGAAGAAGATACAGAAGAGCCGGGCAGCCATGGTGTGGGGGCTCAGATTGCCGTAGCCTGAGAGGAGACCAGGGGGCACTTCAGGGAACCTTTCTCTGCCCAGAGGCCTCCTTCAGCCATTTCTGATAAAACAACTCAGATTCTTTTATGGGGCCTGGGGCAATGTTCAGGGCACCAAGATCCACTTTGGTGATACTTGGCCTGTTGAGGTGATGCTGCTCAGGCCCAACACTGTGGAGGATTATGGGGTCATTCTTGGTATTTAGGGGCCTCCTGTGCTGTACCCTGAGGAGGTGGGAGCCATGTGGTACCAGGGATGAAAGCTGGGGTTGCCCACATGTTAGACAAGTGCTGTTCAGTGAGCCACCTCCCCAGCCAGCAGCTAGCATTGGCCAAGTCCCTTTGTGTCCTGATCTTGCACTGGGACCATCTGTTCATTCCTTAAAACCTCACAGTCACCCTTGCCAATGTGTGTGTGTGTGTGTGTGTGTGTGTGTGTGTGTGTGTGTGTGTGTGTGACTTCATATTTTATGGGTGGAAAAAGCAAAGCTCTAGGTGGCTGAGTGGGGTGTGTGAGCTCAAACTGGCAAAGTTTGAGAATCCCTTTTTCTTTCCTTCCTCTTGGTAGAGTGTAGAAGAGTCTCCGTGCTTTCAAATCCAGGCCACACTACTCTATGGACATGATTATAGGTCACTGGAGCTACGATTCCCTCCAGGCAGCCCTACTGAGATTCCCTCACCAGCTCCTTTTTTTTTGTTTGTTTTTGAATTTTTGGTTTTTGGGTCACACCCGGCAGCGCTCAGGGGTTACTCCTGACTCTACACTCAGAAATCGCTCCTGGCAGGCTCAGGGGACCATATGGGATGACGGGATTCGAACTACCGTCTTTCTGCATGCAAGGCAAATGCCCTACCTCATGTTATCTCTCTGCTCCCTCACCAGCTCTTAAAGCTACACATTGGTGGGTCCTTCCTCCTGCTGTTCTTTCCCAGGGGGAGATGGCCTCAAAGTCTCATGCTCTCTCTACCAAAGAACCCTTGAAGACTGAGGGGTTGATGAGGAGGCTTCAGGAGTCTGTGTGTTTATGCACGCATATGTATGTGTGATGGTGTGCATGTGCTTGTGTTTAAGGAAGAGGCTGAGGTGTTCTTGAAAGGGTTTTGTTAGTTTGAATGTTCTCCTCTCCATTCTTGTCCCTTCTTGGTTGCCACCACTGTTTTGTCTTTGTAGGATGCAAGCCTGATATACACATTCAATGGAAAGCCATTATCTGCTATGAGGAAAAGTGAGTGGAACTTGAGGTGACCATGGTGAGTGGTAGGAAGTGAAGGACAAAACTAATGTCTGGGTTCATGAAAACTATGGTACTTCCAGGAGAAATAGTTCAGGAGGAAGGAGCAGAGGGGATGAAGGGTGTTGGGAGGACTGCACTTGGGTGGCAGAGATGGTGACAATATATTATACATACAGAGGTGTGAAGCTAAATCTTGGATAGTTCTTAGTCCTGTGAACTCATGATAAGTCAATAAAAACAGTAAACATCGAAAATGACATAAACAAGGGTCTAGAGTCATAATATTGAAGGTAGGGCATTTACTTGGCTTGTGGCTGTCCCAGATTCACCACTTCTGTGAGCACAAAACTAGAAATAAATTGTGAGCATTGTCAAGAGTGCTCCAAACATTCCTCCCCCAAATTAAATTAATAAAATAAAATAAAATGCAAACCCGATTATGCCTTCCCCCATCCGGACCGTGTCCGAGACCCATCTTTCCCAGCTCCTTCTATATCAAACCTGAAGCTCCCTTCATGCAGCTGTGCCTTTGAACATATAACTCTCCCCCAAGAGTGTGTTTTGTTTCTCATTTTGTTTTTGGATCACGCTTGGTGATGTTCAGGGGTTACTCTTGGCTCTGAACTCAAGAATCATTCTTGGCAGGGCTCGGGGGATCAAACCTAGGCCAGAGTGTACAAAGCAAGTGCCCTACCTTCTATTACTCCAGCCCCCCAAAAGTGTAATTTTTAAGTCACTGAATCAAATCCTGCCCTGCTGGGGGTGGCTCCCTCATTCTACAGGTACGGAGAGAAGTGCTGTATCACAATGCTTTATTTTCCTGTTTTCTGCTCCCAGCATCCCCAGTCTCTTGAGAGAAAGGCTGGTCTTAATCATCTTTTTCCATTCTTAGTAACTGACATAGGACAGACAAGAGAGATTCCCTGCTTCAGCACCGAGTAAGCATAGAATGGATGAGAAACACAGGAATGAATGTACAACTAGATGAATGAATGCCTTGCACCCTGCCTGTATACTCCCCTGACACCCTGGATCCTCTACTTCCCTATATTCCACACTCCCTTGTCATGGCTGATTTCCTTCAGCCCACACCTAGGGGGCTCAGCACCCCACCTCATTCCCAAGGAGGCCAGACATATCCAAGTCCAGCTCAAGTGCTTTGACATTGGAAGCACTTACTGGGTGTGAATCCCAGCTCTGCCCTGTGCAGGTCCCTGGCAGGCATGGAGCGGTGGCTTGACTTTCCTGAGCCTCCATTTCCTTATCTGTAGAATGGGAATATTGATATCTACAGATAGAACAGTGTGGTCGAGCTTAAAAGTAGGTACTTGGGGATGTGTTGAGACTTAGTCAAGCACTAAGTCAACAGCAGGTGCTCTATAAATGTCTGTTGAATGAATGGGTGGAAGAAACATTGAGCAGCACTGACCAGACTTTCAAGTGGGAATATCCAAGGCCTCTGGGAACCACATGCATCTTGCCCTCTTGTCTTTCTAGTTTCCTCCTCCCAAGGAGAGGATTTCTTTTCTTCATCTTTGGTACTCAGAAAGGTAAGACCCTTGTTTTTCAGTTATTTATCCACCTATCCTCTAACTGATGCCCACTCCCCAGCCCATACTCCATCCCTGGAAGGACCCTTGGAGAGGCCTTGGATGAGCTCAGCTGACAGCCAGGAGACTCTTTGGTCTTTCTCAATATGCCTGTGTCTGTCCACACAACCTCTCACTTTAGATGATTTCCCTGTCACTACTCATCTACTCAAACTCTGTGGGTATATCCCCAGAACCTTCTCTCCAAACTCGGCGCCACTCGCTTTTCCTGCCCTCTCTAGTTAGCAGATTCTTTACATGAACTAACCACTCCCCTGCCTTAGGATCTTTGTACTTGCTGTTGGGAGGGTCTTTCCCCCAGGACAAGACTGCAGAATTTGTTCTTTATTTTCTTTCTATCTTAGCTTCAAAGCTATAGTATCAGAGAGGGGTAGCTGTATAAGACTCCATTCACCTTCACCATGACCTTACCTGGCTTTATTTTTATTTATGCACCTCCCACCTCCAGAGTGTTCACCATTGCCTTTTCCTCAACCAGATGTGCCCTCACTCCAGCCTCACTATCAGCCTCTAGAAGGCAGTTTGATTGACCATTGTACCACCACACCTAGAATTCTCTGGCCCATCCTGGTATTGGGGCTTGTTGTGTTGAGAACTGGACAAGGAAGGAAATCTGGCTAAAGTCCAGAGACTATGAACCATGTGGACTCAGGCCTGTCTTGAGGCCCAACAGTGTCTCTGTTCTTCCGGACTCAGTTCATTTGGGGCTTTGGAAAATGCTGCCCTTTTAACCATCAGTTCCCAGAGGACAGGAGGACCAAGGAAGCAGTGTTCTGCTATGCCTTTCAGAATAGCTCTGAGAAAGTGTTTGTGGATTTGTATATGTGTGAGTGTAAATGTACTGTGAATGTGAATATGTGTATATTATGTGAATGTATAAGTGTGTTTGTGCTTAAGTGTGTATTTGGAATGCGTTCATGTGAGTATCTGAGTATATGTTGTGGATTTGTGTGTAAATGTGAATATTAGGAATGCATTGAGAGTACTGCATGTAATTGTGAGAATATATGACTGTGTGTATATGTCTACTTCTCTATGTGTGAGTGTATGTGGCTGTGTTTGGGCATACTTGTGAGTGTATTGTAAGTTTTTGCATTTGAGTGTGTGTTGTTGGGGTCAAACATATGCCCTTCCCATCACAGAGCTGGTCAGGGCGGGCGGAGCAGGAGAAAATAATTCAAGTTTGGTGGGCTGAAGACTCAGTCAGAGGGTTGAAGCAAGGGTGGATTCAGAGGCAAAGACCCCCTTCCCGAAATCTGTGCTACCCAGCCAACGTGAATGTACTCTGAAGTCAATCAAAGGGGCAAGAAGGAATTTATGTAGCTCTTATGCACCCCATTAATGACACACCATTGTAGAACATCCACTGTACACAGGTGGATTCTGGAGTGAATAAATGCCAGGAATCGGAGCCGAGAGGCTTCCAGGCATTCATGTCTCAATGGCCCATGAAGCCTGATCCCTGCTTCCAAGAAACACCAACCGATTTTAAAACTAGATAGAGAGGCTGGAACTGCAGGGGCCCACTCCAAGGATGAGGCTGCTAGGCTGGTTTCTCTGGGAGAGATGCCTGAGGGAGCTGGAGCCACCAGCGGGGTTCGCCTGCCACCTGGTGGCTAATATTGAGCTATGCAGGGGCCCGGCAGACTGGCACAACTCGGAGTGGCCTAGCTTAGAATTAGATGTCTGCTCTTTCTCTTCCCCTCATGAGCCCCCTGCCCCCCTTAGACAATGCCAACAAAGCAGATGAGAAATATGACTCCAATATCTTTGTGAGAGATAAAGGGTGAGTGGGGTGCCTTGGTGAGATGAGCAGATACCTCTTTCCTCCAAAGCCTGAGGATAGGGGTGAGTCTATTTTAGTATCTGCCCCTCTTTCCTTCCTAATTTCCCCTCAGCCCTTCTCCCCACTTTACTAGCTCATGTTCAGTGTTGAGTAGGATTGGCAGAAGGGGCATGGAAGCTACTTCACTGCTGCCCTGGGGAGACATCTGTGTCTCCTGGAGCTTCTCAGACCTGAGCCTCATGTCAACCTCCTGGGAATGTGCTATAGGCAGAACCTCAGGGAGCCCTGAAATTCTGCCCCCCCCAAATCCCTATCCCTCAGTGGGAGGCCACCTTTCCCAGCCTCATACACCCAGACTCCTGCTCTTACCAATGGTGGTGATGGTGGACACAGAGAAGAAGAAGGAGCCCACAAACTCCCAGCGTCCCATGCTGGTGGTGGTGTTGCCGAGGGCGATGTCCCCACTTTTGTACGCTTTGATGACCTCCTGGAAAAGAGGCTGCAGTGACCATCAGGCTCTGTGGGGTGACTGGGCTCTTGCATCTGCATTCACATAGTCATATGCATACAGATGTCCCCGACCACAGGCATACAAGACACACATGTGTATGCACACATAGCTATATACACTGACATACATAGGCTCATACATGCACAACACGTGCAAAATCACACACACAGGACCCGGAGAGATAGCACAGTGGCGTTTGCCTTGCAAGCAGCCGATCCAGGACCAAAGGTGGTTGGTTTGAATCCCGGTGTCCCATATGGTCCCCATGCCTGCCAGGAGCTATTTCTGAGCAGACAGCCAGGAGTAACCCTTGAGCACCGCCGGGTGTGACCCCAAAACAAAACAAAAAACAAACAAAAAATCACACACACAGAGGTATGCAGACTCAGTAACAATCCTCACAATCAATTGGTCCTGTTACAATTGGTCCAGGGCCTGGAGATTCTCCTTTCAATCAGGGGATCCCTAGGAGCAGGGCATTTCCTGCTGTTCCTTCCCTTCTCCTTACCCCAGAATGCTCAGCAACACAGACCTCATTGGCTATTTATTTCCTCTCCTGTGCATGCCCATTCCTGCAGCTGTATCTGGCCAGACAACATGTGTACTTTTAGGGATCCTAAAGCTGATGGGGACATGACTCTGCCCTCAGTAAAACTGAGACATTCCTGACTGACTCCAGCACAGTAAGGCCCTGTGGCTGTATGATAATGAGCCAAAAGCTCAACACCTGGGAGGGCTTTGGGGTCCTCTGCAGATGGCCCAAAGGGTCAGTTTGAAGGCTTCACAAGCATTTATTTGGCCTGTGCTCTGCCCCTCGTACCTCATGGTCCTCCAAGTACTGCAGGTCCCTCCAAGTAATATGCTGAGAGTAGCTCCTGAGCACCACCAGGTGTGGCTCACCCTTCCCCATACCAAAATGCTCAGCTTCATTTGTAAAATAAGAATACTAATAACCTCCCCTTCACAGTTATAGGACAGGAGTGTGCTTTGCTGTTCTAGCCTAGGTCCTTTATCTCTATATGGTTCTTCTGTATCTCTATCAAATTCTTTTGGTGTCCCATAAATTCCCACTCATCATTAGCTTTCTTAGACTTCCAGATTCTTTCGTTGTTGTTACTTTGTTCTTGGACAATACTCTGCTGTGCTCAGGCTTATTCCTGGCTCTGTGCTCAGGAATAATTCCTGGTTGTGCTTAGGGAGATCTTATGGAATACTGGGGTTCAAACCCTAATCAGCCATGTTCAAAAAAAGTATTTACCCCTATTCTATTTTTTTGCCCCCTACCTGCAGATTCTTTTCTCATTGACTTTCTCTTAGGTCCAAGGACTTCAGGAGTCTGGTGGGAGGAGAATGAAGCAGTAGTAAGCACGATAAATTTGGTGCTCCTGTCATCTGCACTATTTCTAATATGAAACAGTAGGAAAACTGCAAGGCAAGGTGTTTATTCTGATGTGGGTGGCGAAAGCTTCACAAGGAGCCTTGTTTCATTGGGTTTTCCCAATTCATTGTTGGGTTAGTTGTTTCATTGGGTCTTCCTGGTCAGATCAGAGCCTCCCAGGGGGAAGGACATTGAGCTGGATGGACCAGAAGAAATAGAGTGTGTGTGTGGGGGTGTAGCTAGAAAGGGGGAGATAGAAAGGCAGAGGGGAGCCAGGCCATGCTTAACTCAGCTATGTTAGAGGCAGGTGGCAATTGGCCCCCAATATCCATGATCACGACTAAAGGGGGGAAGGATCAGGCTTCTGGGTAGACAAGTCCAGTGGGGAGAGACTGAGAAGTCCCCAGGGATGCTTCAGCATGAGGCCCAGTGAGAAAAAAGAGGAGAAACTGAGAAGCTGGGCCACAGCTATTACATGTAAAGACTGGGGAGCCTCTGAGATCTCTTGTAGTGGGTGTAGACTTGACCACTGACCCAGAATGACTACATCTGAGGAGGACCAGACTTGGGCAGGGTGTGGGTGGGAGATTTGACACTCTCTCGGAAGCTGCAAGTAAGTGACTCTGAAGTAGGGTTACAATATCTCAATCCTGGAGATAGCAGATTACCCAGAAGAACTGAGGAAGAGAGTACAGTGGTGGTGGTGGGAGGAGTGTGCAGATTGCAAAGAGAATCTCTGCTGGATTCCCTAGGAAACACCCCTCAGAGATCCACACAGAGACACCATTCTTGCAGCTAGCAGGCCCATCCACTGAGCCTCAGTATCTCCATCTCTATCTCCCTGGAAATGATAACAACAATGCCTAGGGAAGAAGTAAGTGAGAAGAACTCAAACAGGTAAAATAGCTACAATGGAGTCAGGAAACTAGTGCAGGGATCCCACTTCCATTCCCAGGACCATGTGGCACACTGGGCGTGGCCCTCTTGGACCCTGACCCTATAAGACTCAAATATGTCTTCCCCCTCTGGCATTGATTTATCTACCCAGATGCCCTGGACATCTAGGTGCCCTGGACATTGCCTGTGGACTCCATTTCAGTTTTTTTGGGGGGTCACACCCGGCAGCGCTCAGGGGTTACTCCTGGCTCCGTGCTCAGAAATCGCCCCCAGCAGGCACAGGGGACCATATGCGATGTCGGGATTCGAACCACCATCCTTCTGCATGAAAGGCAAACACCTTACCTCCATGCTATCTTTCTGACCCCCTTGCTCCATTTCAAGTCTTAAAACAAGCAAATAATTGGTCTAGATACACAGCAGTGGTACCCAGAAGGGTTTGCACTATAATTACGGTCATCACCCAGGTTGCAGCAGTTGACAGTTTGCAAGGGGGGAGATACAGGCTCAGTGGGGAACTAGCAGGTGACTGCCTTGCACAAGTTTAAGATAGGACTGGAGGAGCCCTATTAGCTCTTTTTTTTTTTTTTTTTGTTTTTGGGCCACACCCGGCGGTGCTCAGGGGTTACTCCTGGCTGTCTGCTCAGAAATAGCTCCTGGCAGGTACGGGGGACCATATGGGACACCGGGATTCGAACCAACCACCTTTGGTCCTGTATCAGCTGCTTGCAAGGCCAACGCCGCTGTGCTATCTCTCCGGGCCCCCTACTAGCTCTTTTAAGGGTAGTGTGGAAAGGAGGGATCCTGCCAGCTGGGTCCAAGGCCAGGACTCTGCTTCTATGCCAACATCCTCCCTATTTTTCCCACTTGCACCCGTTCTCTCCCTTCCCAGGACTGTCTCTGGGAGAGCTATTCTGGACCAGAAGGCAGGGTCAGGATTTATAGGCTAATGGTGCAGAAGTCTAGGGCTCACCAAATATGAACAGTTCCCAGGCCAGCATGTGAGATTGGGTTCGGTTAAGATGGATTCTGAGAGGCCAGAGAGATAGCATGGAGGTAGGGCACTTGCCTTGCATGCAGAAGGACAGCGGTTCAAATCCCAGTATCCCAGATGGTGCCCCGATCTGCCAGGAGTGATTTCTGAACATAGAGCCAGGAGTAACCCCTGAGCGCTGCTGGGTGTGACCCAAAATCAAACATACAAACAAAACCAAAACAACAAAAACAAAAACAAAAAAAGCAAAAGATGGATTCTGAGGAGACCCTCCCCCCCATCTATCCCTGACGTTTCACCCTAAATCTTCCTACCATATCCCCTCCAGCCTGCAACTCTTTGAGTTCCCAACAGGTACCCCAGCATCCTCTAGCCTCCCGTGGTCCTTTTCCATTTCCCACATCCCATCCGATCCTTCCCAGCCTCCAGGGCTGGTTGGGCACAGTGCCCAGAGCCTGGTGTCCAAAACTGAACAATGTGCATTTGGACAAAGAATACTTCTGTTTTTCTTTAGGTTTTGGGTCACACCCAGCTGCACTCAGTGGTTGTTACTCCTGGCTCTGTGCTCAGAAATAATTCCTGAGAGGTTGGAGGAGGGACATATGGGAATCGAACCCAAGTCAGCAGCTTCCAAAGCAAACACCTTACCCGCTGTGCTATCTCTCTGGCCCCAAAGAACACTTATGAGTCCACCACCTCTTCTTTTGTGCAGGGTTGGTACACTTCGAGTCTCTCCTCTACCAGTCTTCCTTACCATCAGGGCCTCATTGCACTGCCCTGGGGACAGGCCTGCCACTCCCTCCTTCTCACCTCTACCCTCCACTAGATTCCCAGGACCATGTATATGTTCTTGCTCCTTAGGCATTGCCAATGGCCTCCAGCAGTCTTGATCTCAATTTGTATATTTGCTCCCAAGACCTCCAGCCAAGTACTTCTGGTCATCGGGATCCTCACTAACAGGTGGGTCCTGTTAATTCCTGATACCCCCTAACATACACACACAGACACACACACAGACACACACAGACACAGACACAGACACACACACACACACACAGACACACACACACACAGACACACACACACACACACACACACACACACACACACACACACACACACACACACACGCCCTGTGGTTCTCTCGAAATTAGATGGTGTCACTGCCAGGCTCAGTTGCTTCCTCCCGCTTCCTACTGGAGATTCCCACGCCTCTGGCTGCAATTGTGGGTCCATCCCCAAACTACAGGGGCTGGGTCCCGCCCAACACTTTAGCCCCCCCACGCTCAGCAAGCAGCCCAGCACTCTCCCCATCGTGCACTCCCTCCACTGCTGTTCTGGACAAGTGCTCCCAGGGGGGCGCCTTCTGCCTCTAACCCGGATCAGCGAATCCAACGCCGAGTCATCGAGACACGTGAAGTTCCGCAGCAGCTCCCACTTGTCCTGCCTGAATTTGTGGCTCGAGTTTCTGGCCGCGGGACCTTCCAGCACGCAGAACACGCTGGTGCCCAGCGCCAGGTAGGCCAGGTAGATGAGCAGCAGCAGCACCGTGTCTGGCAGCGAGGAGCACCGCGTGCGGCCCTCAACTCGGGCCCTGAGCATCCTGGGCCGGACGGCGCCGGTGTCCCGGGTCTCAGACGAAGAGCAAGGACCTGGCTGGAGCCGGAGCGGACCTTCTCAGACCAAAGCCCGTCTCCGCCCAGTTTTCTCCGCGGAGGGGGCGTGTTGGGGGTGGGACAGCCTTGCCACACCCGCCGAGGTCCAATCCCACGACCCAGAGGGACCTCTGCCCCTCCTTCAGCGCTCTTGCAGCGCCCACCCCTTGGCCAGGCTCCACTTGAAAGGGACGGCAACTGGGTGACCTCAAGCCCTCAAATGAAGGACCCCCCCCCCCCTAGCTCTTCCTCCTCCCCCCCCCAATGTACTGTAGCCAACATAGGGGTTGCAGCTCACAGCACAGTGCTGGAAGAGAAAGCAAGAAGCCAAGTTTATTGTCTGGGCCTCTCATCCAAGTCCTTAGACTCTGGCACACTGGCGTTGGACTTGCCTGCCAGGTCCTCTGTGGATGTCTGCGGCACCAGCCCTGCCTGATTGTGCTGGGTATGAGTTAATTCATTTCTTGGGTCTGCAAGGGCTCCCCAAGGGCTCCCACTTCCACTCCATTCAGAATGGAGGAGGCCTGCAGGGCTTGGGGGTAGCGCAGGGCTTCCTTTAGTTTTCCGGGCCTCTTGCCTTTCAGGAAGCCTGGGGTTTAAGTGGGTGTCTGGCAGCTGCAGAGAGTCTTCCATGGGCTCCTCCCTGGAGCCACCCCCGCCTCATGGCTTTGGCTGGGCTATTTCCAGAGTGCCTGACTAGGAGAGGTAGGACTGAGGTTTGCAGGGAGCTGGGCCTCCTTGGTCCTCCTCTCCCCTCACTTTCTGGCCTGCCATGGCCTGATGTGGCAGGAGAGCGGACAGGTCTGCAGGGAGCACTCCCAAAGGCCTCTCAGCCTCCTTGGAATGGACTTCCTGGAAATATGGGGTCTTCTGGGTTTCCATTTCAAGTATCTTCCAAATACATGAGGTATTTGAAAGGCTCATGTGGAGGAACCCAGAGATAATAATGAGGTCAAGGGGTGTCATGTTCAAAGAGTGGGGCTGGAGCAACAGTACTGCAGGTAAAGCACTTGCCTTGCATACGGTGACTGGACTCAATGTCTAGCATCACACATGGTCCCTTGAGCCCACCAGACTCTGAGTGCAGAGCCAAGAGTAACCACTGAGCATCATCGAGTTTGGCCCCAAAACAATAACAGCAAGAGCTCATATGGTTTTGTTTTCTGCCCAGAGTGGGGGAAAGCATAGGGGTAGGCACTGGTAGGCTGCCAGCTTCCTAAGGACAGGTATCCTGTTTATACTGGGCTGGGCTGCTCAAAAGTCTCTTTCTCTTCCATGATGGGCCCTTGTCATGCTCTGGATTGAGCCCTGCCTTAGCATGCTGGGCTCTAGCTGAGTGGTGTTGCCTTTCTGCTTTCATATCTGATGTTCAGTTAGATGTATGCAAAGAACTGGAGCAATTTTTGTTGTATCCCCGAGCTTGGCACAGTGCCTGACACATAGTGAGGACCTGAAAATACATGCTGTGCACAGAACCAATAGGAAAAAGCCCAAGTTACCCTTAATTTGCTGTCCTAGAGAAGGTTTCTTGGGAGGAGGAAGAGGAGGATCACAGTGATGAAATCAGAATGGTGATATTGCCTGGCTATATGCACTTCTCTCTCTCTCTCTCTCTCTCTCTCTCTCTCTCTCTCTCTCTCTCTCTCTCTCTTACTTCTCTCTCCCAACCTTGGGTTTGGGTTTTCAGGGGGCTATTCCTGGCTCAGTACCTGGGAGTCTTTCTTGGTGGTGCTCAGGAGACCATGAGGTGCTGGAGATTGAACTCAGATCTGCAAAGCCAAGAGATCTAGTCCCTTGAGGGGACTAGAAAGGGTTCTTCTCACCTGGCTGTCTTGGATGCTGTCTTTATGCTTTCTGTTACTTTCTTATCTGCATCTCCCTAGAGCTCAGCATCAGCCCTGACTGGAAAGTGAGTGGCAGAGGCAGAGGCAAGGTAGGAAATCCAAAGTGTGGGCTGGGGACGCTCGGAGGAGCTCCTGAGGTTCCTCCGGGTGGAGTGGGGTGGGGCAGGAAACTTATGAAGAGATGGGAATCTTCTGGGGTCTGGGGAGCCCCTTAGTTTCAGAGGCTCCTCCCTCCTTGAAGCTGAAGCTCCAGCTGAGCATCCCCAGTTGAGAACATCTGTGCAGAATCAGGGGACCCAGCGGGAGGATCAGTGCCAGCCATGCCAGGCCCATGATGATCCAGATGACTGCCAGGCTTCGGTACATAGAGATGTAGTGCTTGCTGGGGTCTGTGCCTGGCCAGGAAGGGGAGGTGATAAATGCCAGTTGCCTGAGGATGCAGGTACTTCCTGAATCCAAAGGGCCCCTAACAGTTCTTCCAGGACAGAACCAGCCATGAAGATTCCAGAGAGAAAGATTGACAAATCCCAGACAGCCACATATTAAGAATATGTATCACCTCCTACATCATTCATACCCAGAATACCCAGGGCCTTTTGGAACCACTATATCCCCCCTCGTACACCCACCCCTGAGTCCTGGTGGTCCCCACCCTGAGAAATGGGGTTGACCACCTTCTCACCAACCACGTAGTCCCCGAAGCCGATGGTGCTGAGGGTGATGAAGGCAAAGTAGAAGCCCTCGCAGAGGCTCCAGCCCTCCACGTGACTGAAGATCATGGGTGGGAAGATGAGAATGGCTAGGGTGCCCAAGGCCAGGAACAAAGCCAGGCCCAGCAGCTGCAGGAGCTGGGAAGGAATGGGTCTGTCTCCATTTGAAATGTCCAAGATTGTGTGGTGAGTGGGGGAATGTCTGGAGCAAATTTGAGTATGGGACTGAGACCAATCTTGAAGTTAGATGCCCTTTGCAGCAGTAAAGATCTATGGCTGGGGCTGGTTTTTCTGTGTGCCTCATTTTGCTCATGGAGAGAAAGGCGGGGGAGCACTTAGTTAAAATAGAATTTGGACATTTTTTCAGGCTTGAGCAATCAAAATTAAACATGCACTCAGGGCCTCAGATTGAGGGGTAGGGTGGACTGAGTATATTCCTCCACCCTTTTCTTGCATGAGCACCTTTGAGGAACTCAGAGGTTAATGGGGTAGACTCCAAGGTGTGCTGGGTAACCTTGAGTATAGTGAGCATGGTGGAATTTCATTATGGCCACAGAGATGGACTACACTCTCCCTTCCAAGAAGCCTCTGTGGCTCATCAAGAATTGACCTTCCAGTATCAGCTCCTTTAATCTATTCTTCAGCTATAGAGAAGTGTTGGGCACCAGGACACAGCCCCAAAAGAGACAGGGACTAAAGACCTGGTAGGCTCAATACAGATGAATGAATGCCTAGTGTGCCTTTGTACTTGCCTGGAGGCAGAACTTCAAGAGGTGCTTCCCACCTGGGCCTGCCCTGAATTCACCCTTTTCCTCTGCTCAATCCTTTTCTCCCTGGAGTGTCTCCCCCAACACCTGCCAATCCTCATGACAGTGTCAGGACAGTGTCATGACAGCTTCAGGAGGATTTAGTCTGTGGTGGAATCAGTCCTAGCATGGTTATCCCTACCTGAGAGCGCCTGGGTTGGTCCTCCCACCTCTTGAGGGGGACCAGGTGGGCACGTAGCCCTGAGCCCAGGTGGTTGAGGAAGATCACGTTGAGTGGGATGCCCACCAGGGCATAGAAGACACAGAAGATCTGGCCTGCCTCTGTGCTGGGCGCCAAGTTCCCGTATCCTGAAGGGTGAAGAAAAGTATTAAGAATGAGGCAGAAAGGGTTCCAAATGGCCTCCCCAACTCTCAGAAAACAGAGTTTTCTGTTAGAAAACTCTAACAGAGTTTTCTGTCACCTCTGGGTAATGCACTTCCCATGAATCCGCATGCTAGAAAGATTTCTGTTCATAAAAACCCTTAAAAGCCCATTTCTGTTCATAAACAAAGATTTCTGTTCATAAAAAACCCTTAAAAGCCCATTTCAAATGGCACCACCCCCAGGAAGTTTCCCGACTGCACCCTCTTCCTGCTAAGGAGGTGAGATTCCCCATAGTACTTAGGTTGTTCCTATTTAATGAGTGATCTGCTTTATTTTTAGTGTGTTTATCTTACCCCTCTGTTGGATCAGCTCTGTGAGCATTGAGCTTGGGTTTGATCCAACTTTAATTTTTACTTCTGCTGTCTGATCCAAGTTAAAGGTCTGCCACCCACTCACCTTCAGTTGCTTTGCGCATTGCCTGAGTTCAAGGAAGGTGTGTGGCATTGCGCTTGCTTGATTCTTTAAGGTCTGGAGTTCCCTTGTGGGTGATCACCCAGGTCTTCTGAGTGGGGGATTCTGTAGACACTGTCTATGTCCTGTAACTTCAGAATCTTTGAGACTCCCCTTAGGAGAGTTTTAGCAAACAGTTCCTGTAAACTCAATCACTATTCCTACAAGTCCCTGCTCCTCAGAAGTTTCCTGGTGGCAGAAGTATGCATGGTCTCTCCTAAATGCTAAGGAATTACTACATCTGGGACCATTCTTCACAAGAGAGGGCAGGAGATGGTGGAGAAATACCTGAATGTCCTCACCCATAGAGCCTGGTCTGAAGATGGGCTCTTCATGGCTTCCTGCAGGGCTGAGTTCCACAATCTCAAACTTATCCAGGCAAACTTCATTCATTGTCTTTTCTCTTTTTACCTCACTTCTCTGCTCTCACTTTTGGAACTATCTACTAGTTAAATGACTTCCTTACCCTGATTCCTGCTATTGGATAACAAACTAAGATAGGATTTTTGTTTGTTTGTTTTTTTGGGTCATACCTGATGGTGCTCAGGAGCTACTCCTGGCTGTGTACTCAGGGATCATTCCTGTGGTGCTTGGGGATGAACAGGGGTGCAAAGGCTCAAACCCAGGTCAGCTGTGTACAAGACAAATGTTCCGGCCACTGTGCTATCTCTCCTACTACAAGATAGGACTTTTTGAGGAAGCCTTTCTTTACCCAGATTCATTACCTATGGTGGTAACAACGGTTCCCGCAAAGAAGAAACTGCTGCCAAAGTCCCAGTTGCTGGGGTTGGTAGAGTTGCCTTTGGGGTTCACCCCCTTCACCCAGGCCTCCAGGATGACCTGTGTCAGGAGGACAAGATAGAAGAAGAATATTGGCTGTTGGTCACACACTCAGTGGTGAGCTTTCATGCCATGCCATCAAATGAGATTCTTCAAGGACATAATTTCTCCTTCATGAAAAGGGCATAAAGGTCAGAATAACAAACAAGGGGCCGGAGTGGTGGCATAAGTGGTAATGTGTTTGCCTTGCATGCGCTAACCTTAGACAGACCACAATTCTATTCCCCCGGCATCTCATATGGTTCCCAAAGCCAGGAGCAATTTCTGAACGCATAGCCTGGAGTAACCCCTGAGCATCACCAGGTGTGGCCCAAAAACTAAACAAAAACCAGAATAGCAAACAAAATGCCCAAAATCATTGGATTTTTTTTTTTTTTTGGTTTTTGGGCCACACCCGTTTGACGCTCAGGGGTTACTCCTGGCTATGTGCTCAGAAATCGCCCCTGGCTTGGGGGGACCATATGGGACGCCGGGGGATCGAACCTCGGTCCTTCCTTGGCTAGCGCTTGCAAGGCAGACACCTTACCTCCAGCGCCACCTACCCGGCCCCAAATCATTGGATTTTAAATCCACTGCCTGCCCTAATGACTGAACTGCTAACGGTAAACTTAGACTGTAGACATGGGCCCAAGGAGGTGAGGCAGAGGATATTTCACAAGTGGTCTAGGTGGGAGACTGTCTATGGCCAAGAAGGTGATGCAAGCAGATTGTTTGGTACAGGGGAGAGCCACACTGGTTGTTTCAGTGAGAGTTTTATTGGAACCTGGGGATTTGGGGACAAGGGGGAAGTCATGGGCATCTTCCAAAGGGGCTGATGGCAGGAACCAAGCACTTTCTATACTCCCAGATAAAGTGAGCTGAGAGTCTTGGTTTTTTGCTCCCCCTAGTGGCAGGCCTAAAGGAGAAAAAAACTAACAAACAAACAAAAAAACACAAAAACCAAAAAAACGGTAGGCCCCTCCATCCCAACCCAGAGATTCAAGGCCATTACTGAGGCCTCCATGAATTTTTGGGGGCAGGGCAGGGTTCCTCCTCCTTCAGCTTTCCCCGCCATGCCAGTAGATATGAATTGTTCCAGGTCAAGTTCACATGACACTGTCACCTGAGAAACTAGGCTTCAGGCCTCTGGTTCCTGTGGGAACTGTTTGCCCCTGACTGGGTGATTACAGGCAGGGCTGGGCTGGGCATCCAGACAGTTGTCTGGCAGAGGCTGGCTGGCAGGAACACATGGACTCTGGCCTCCATCTCTTTCCTAGACTCCAGGAGGCCAGGACCGAACATTTTGAAACATGGAGCACTCAGATTTAGCACCTGCCCTGAATCTTGGCTGCCCCCATCCTTGTGCAAACCTGAGATTTCCCATCTCACGGAGCAGGATGAACACAGACTCTGAACATAGACTTCCATTCTCTCATGAAAAGTCAAACTGTGTTCTTAGAGAACCCATTTTCAGTACTGCTTTGAGCCCTGTTTTCAAGCTTGATATTTTCCAGGATCAGACAAGAATGGGCTTCTAATCATGGTAGTTGACTGCCTCCCTGCATGCTGCCCTCTGCCTCTCAGGGTCCCTCCAAGGAGGCAGAAGTATCTTAAGGACATGATGTTCTGTCTCCCCTGGGGGATTCAGGGAAGGAACAGTCAGGGGTACCCCCTCCTTACTTTCAGAGATTATTATATCCCAGCACCCCTGAACAGGATCTCTGGACTGAGGAGGAGGAGGGAGAGTGCAAAACTCCACCTTCCACTCTGGAGTTTGGGGAGGTGCCTATGCCTTCTCAGACCAAATAAGGGGTCTGTTGCTCCAGCTCTGAGCTACAGTGGAGCAAGAAAATAAAATCTGAGCCAGGAAACTCATGTTCTAGAAGGAAGGTCCTTCAGAGAAGGAGAAAGAGTCCCTCAGATCTCTGGAAAGTTTTCTCTGACCATACACCCCAGCTGTCATTGTCTAGACTATCCTCTCTCCTGAGGAGGCATCAGCATGCCCTGAAACCCTGTTCCCAAGTTACTGACATGGAGTTAGGTTAGGGTCCATTCCTCTGACCATGCTGATACTGCAGGCCACAACTGGATTTGTTGCTCTAGGCTGAGCCCTCTCACAGATGCCAATTCTGTCTCCCTCTCTTTCATTGTACAGCATTAGCTCCCATACTCCCCCTCATGGCTCAGGTAGAAGAGGGAGCCGCACAGGCCACCATGAGGAACCAGCCTGCTCCTGGTTTTGGATCCTGTTGGACACTCATTGTACTTTCTCCCTATATCCTGATCCTCACCCTGAAGACTTTGCACTTGATTTGTCCCTGTGTGTTGAGTGGTTCTTACTCACTCTGAACTCTTGAGCACTTACCTTTTCACATGGCATCCTGGTTTCATTCATCCCAAGCAGTGCCCTGGAGGTCCAGGGCCACTCTGTGATTCTTGGCCAACTGGGCCAGCAGTGCCATGTCGGAGCCTGAGAACATGCTGTTACTCAGGTCCTGAGGTGCTGGGGATGACAAGGGCCAACCAGCAGTGCTCAGTGCTTCTAGGGTTCTGAGGTTAGGCAGTGTTAGATTGAACTGGGATATACCATGCTCAGCTACTAGCTCTCTGCCTCTGCTTTGGTAGAGACTGTGTGGAGGGCTCCAGAGTTGGTGCTGGAAAGCAGAAGGGGCCCAGAAAATGAACTGTTCTTCACCCCCAGAGAGTGGCCCGATAGGGCATGACTCAGTCCTGGGTGGAGCCCAGGAAAGGTCCTATGCTAACAATTGACTGTGAAAACCCCTCAGTCCTGGCTGGCACTGACACATGGGGGTTAAGGCAAGGCAGAAAGTACAGTAAAAACAGTTTTGAGGCACTCCAGGCATTGCTGGAAGCTCCAGGCCCCAAAAGTGCTGCAAATGGAACTTGGTCTTGTATCTGTGGGGCATGTGCTCCTTCACTGGAGCTATCTCCCTGCCCAGCTCATGTTTCTTGGCAGCAAGAGAACTTAAGTGGCAGCTTAGAACTTGCTTTTAGGGATGAGGTTGGGATGGCTCACAGTGCTAGCAGACATGCTCGGTATATGGGAGGTCTGAGATCCATCTCTGGTACTGCATGGCCCTTTGAATAGTGCTAGGAATGACCCCTAATACTGCCAGGTGTGGCCCACAAACAGGCAATAGTGCCTCTAATCTGCTCTCAAACATTTGCAGTATAGATAGATTGGACTAATGGCAATATCCTACAGGTGAGGAAACTAGGTCCAGAGAGGTTAGTGACCTGCCCCATGTCATGTAAGCAATCCAAAGCCAGGAAGCCTACATGAGGTTCCCTGCTTTCTATCTACCAGCTTGCTCTCAAACAAGATACTGTACTGGGGCAGGGGAGAAGCCCCTGCCTGCCCACCCACTCCAGCATGTCCCCTGCACCTCCACAAACTGTTCCAGAGTGCGCTGGTCCAGGCAGGTATAATTCTCCAAGAAATGCAGCTTTTCCACCTGGAACTGTTCCCGGGAATTCGACTCAGCCTCTTTCTCCAGCAGCTGGAAGATGCTGGCGCCAAGCAGCAGGTAGCAGATATAGACCAGCAGCAGAGGCAGCATGCGGCCACCCCAGCAGCTGCAAAGCCTAGTGCGGGCCATGGTGTGGCCGGGCCAGTGCCGTAGGCTGGCTGAAGGAGCTTTCTGCCTGCCTCGTTCTTCTCCTGTGCCTCCTACTGGGCTCAGGGGCACAGGTGTCTGAGGCTGAGGCGTCTGTTTGAACAGCGTGGCTCAGCTTGGTTGCACTAAGTAGGGTGAGTGCAAACAGGCTTGCCACCCCCATGGAAAGAAAGTCAGAGGCATGGACCCTCAAAGGTACCTACTGGCCCTCTTAAGGTTCTAGATTCCCTCTCTGCCTCCAAATTAGAAGGTGTTTTTGGGCAAATCTGATAAGTGCCCCTATTCCTAGCCCATGATCTCCCCAGGCCTCCAGACTTCCTCAGCAGCCCCCAGCTTCTTATCCACAAAGGCTTCAAGTCCCTTAGCTTGGAAGTTGGGAAGGAATCAGAATGAATAAACCTTGTACTCAGTTGTCTTGACTACGGACTGGGGCTTGGAGCATTGCCCTGCCTATTGGGGGAACCCAGGATGAGTAAACGGGGTGACAAATCAGGGCAGAGCAAATAGATGACAATCTCAGTCCAGGGTATTATCAGGGCAGATGCTCCTAATAAATGGAGTGATTTGCCTTGTAGCTTTTCCTGATAATTGTCCTTGCATGAAATCTTTAGTAGGTTACTCTCAGAAGAGAATGAGTTGATGAGGATGTTTAAAAGCAAGCAGAATTCTGGCCCTGGGGTGGGGGTTGTGAGTCTAGATGAGCAGAATCATGTTTCCTTCTGTCTCTTTGGGGTGGAGTTGGCAACAGCTTTATGGAGAGATGCTCTGTGAACTGCCCCGTTCATATAGTCAAAGCCAAGTTTTCAGGAAGTTCATAGGTCACATAGTTGACCCATGAGCGATTTGAGAACATTTCTTTCACAGTTCCATTCCCTCAGAGGGAAATTCTGCACCTTTAGCTGTCTGCTCCCCTGCCCCCACCTCACACTTCCAGCAGCCTTTCATCTACTTCTTACTTTTTTTCCTTTGTATTCTGGGGGGCCACAGCTGGCACTGCTTAGAGGTTGACTCCTTGTTCTGAACTGAGGGAATCATTCCTGGCAGGGCTTGGGGAACCATATGGGGTATTGGAAATTGAACCCGGGTTCTTTCTTTCTCTCTTTCTTTCTCTCTCTCTCTCTCTCTCTCTCTCTCTCTCTCTTTCTTTCTTTCTTTCTTTCTTTCTTTCTTTCTTTCTTTCTTTCTTTCTTTCTTTCTTTCTTTCTTTCTTTCTTTCTTTCTTTCTTTCTTTCTCTCTCTCTCTCTCTTTCCTTCCTTCCTTCCTTCCTTCCTTCCTTCCTTCCTTCCTTCCTTCCTTCCTTCCTTCCTTCCTTCCTTCCTTCCTTCCTTCCTTCCTTCCTTCCTTCCTTCCTTCCTTCCTTCCTTCCTTCCTTCCTTCCTTCCTTCCTTCCTTCCTTCCTTCCTTCCTTCTTTCTTTCTTTCTTTCTTTCTTTCTTTCTTTCTTTCTTTCTTTCTTTCTTTCTTTCTTTCTTTCTTTTTAGTTTTTGGGTTACACTCAGCAGCACTCAGGGGTTACTCCTGGCTCTTTGCTCAGAATTGCCCCTGGCAGGCTCGGGGCACCATATGGGATGTTGAGATTCGAACCACCGTCCTTCTGCATGCAAGGCAAATGCCTTACTTCCATGCTATCTCTCCAGCCCCTATCCAGTTCTATTTCTAAGGACCTGACATTTCATGCCTGTCTGGCCTTTTTGTGTCTGGCTTCTTTAATTCACACATTTTCAAAGTTATCTATGGTGCAGCCATATTCTTTATTCTGTTCCAGGGCCGAATCCTATTTCAGATTTCTGTGTGAATTACTTTTATTTTTTATTCATTTATCAGTTGATAGATAGTGGGGTAGTTTTCAATGGTTTGGTACCTTGAATAAAGCTGCTATGAATATTTGTGAACATTTCTCCCCTCCTCTCCAAACCCATTCCTTTTAGTTCATGTTGAAATATGGTTTAACACCAGGTGCTCACTGGGAGTGATTCTCCTTTAGTTGAATACCCACACATGTTCTACTCATGGTGATGCTTTCTGGGGAAGGTCATACCCTTCAGTAGTGTTGCTTGAACACACCTCGATAACAGCACTGTCAGACTCATGCTGAGAGCAGGTGGAGCACATGGGACCAGTACTTTTGACCTAGTAATTTTTTGTTTGAGGGGCCACACTGTGATATTTAGACATTACTTCTAGTTCTGCTCTCTGAGCTCACAACTGGTGTATTAGGTCACACCTTATTTTATTACGATAAAATATTTCTGCCTTTATTCTTCCTCCCTTCACCTTTGAAATATAAAAACCTACCTAGATTGCATTAGCTCCATATAGGTACCTTGTCTGTTACTGAACCCTCCCCTGGCCTGGGGGGTGAATTGAAGGGGAATAAAGGTTGTTGGTTTGATGGGCTCTGAACCACAAGGTTGAAAGCCTTTTTTATGCTTTGCTTAGATTATTCACTCTTCACTCTTTACTCTTCTGGAGCCACCCTGCTCCAGACTCATTTTCTTTTTTTCTTTTTTTGTTTGCTTGTTTGTTTTGGTTTTTTGATCACACCCATCAGTGCTCAGGGGTTTTCCTGGCTCTATGCTCAGAAATTGCTCCTGGCAGGCTTGGGAGACCATATGGGATGCCGGGATTTGAACCTCTGTCTTTCTGCATGCAAGGCAAATGCCTTACCTCCATGCTATCTCTCCAGCCCCCAGACTCACTTTCTTTTTTTTTTTTTTTTTTTTGGTTTTTGGGCCACACCCGGTAACGCTCAGGGGTTACTCCTGGCTATGTGCTCAGAAGTTGCTCCTGGCTTGGGGGACCATATGGGACACCGGGGGATCGGGGGATCGAACCGCGGTCCATCCAAGGCTAGCGCAGGCAAGGCAGGCACCTTACCTTTAGCGCCACCGCCCGGCCCCAGACTCACTTTCTTAAGGTTGAATTAAGGCATGTGGAGTCCAACACAGACGGAGTTGGGGGACCATGTGGGACCATACATTGTGGGGCCCTTAGTTGTGTATAGGAGGGACACCATTTTGTAAAGGGCTCTACGTTGTGAACCTCAGGTTTCTCTTTCTCAAGCCTAAGTTTTCATTAGCTCTGCCCTGAGATATCTGGCTATACCAGGTAGCCTATCTGGAAAGAACACACACACAAAAAAAAGCACCAGGAAAAGCACCGGAGAGCAGCCAATTATTTTAGTATATGTGCTGCCAAAGTGAGCACTGAGAGCACCCAATCATTTTAAAGATCATCAGAAGCTAGAACCTCCTCATCCCCTTCTATATAAACTGGTTTATGTCCTTGGGTGGGGTCGCCTCCTACAGAAGGTCAATTTAAGGCTGTTGGTTGATGGTATAAAGTCTTGCTTTGCTTTATTTCAATTGTGCCCTCCTTCTTTCAACTCAGAACTGAACACCATCCAACCCAGGTCTTTTGCATGCAAGACAAACACCCTACCTACTGTACTATCATTTTGGTCCTGTCTGGCCCCATAAGTTTTTATGTGGATTTCTCTCATGTGTCTCAAAAAGATTTGGCAGCTGTGTTTCTGAACCACATGTTTACTCTATATTTAATTTTTCGGGAAGGGCCAAGCTGTTTCCCAATGTGCCTGTGTTGCCCTCAGTTCCCAGCAACCATGTTGGGGGGAGGATTCCCTCTTTTCCGAAATGAGCTGTGTTCCTGGCTCAAGAGACTCATTTTGTTTATGTTATTTATTCTATTTATTTAATGGGGATTCCCCAGTGGAGCTCAGGGCATTGGGTGACTCTTGTATTCTGATAGTTTGATGCTTGACCCAGTGATGTGGTACTGACTGACCCAGCAGTGCTCACAGGGGGGGCTCCTGGTGCTCAGAATCCAACTTGGCCCTTCATGCATGAGGTGTGAGCTGCCTCATTTTGGACTTGCTTTCTGTCTTAACAGTTAGTCCCAGACAGGAGAGCAAGAATGGTCTGGGTGATAATTTTGCTCCTGATCTGCTCAGGCTGTGCTACCCTGGAGCAGGTCCGGTGGAGCATGGGGAGGACAAAGAGGAGAATGCAGGAGAGCAGGAATGAACACTGCACCACCATCCCATCTCTGCCTGGTTCTTGGATAATCCTGGCTGGTAAAGGACATGCCCCACCAGTTGGTCCTACAGGAGGCAAAAAGCAGGGTTTTACACCCCTGCACAAGTCAGGCATTCAGCCTCGTGTCTCTGGCTTTAGGTACCTGCAAGCAAATGGCTCCCGTGGCCAGTGGTTCATCTATTGAAGCCCTATGGGCAGGTCAGGCATTGCAGAAAAAGCACAGTTGAGTGGAGGAGAGGTGGGCAGAGGACTGAAGGTGGAATAGGGACTCTTTCACTCCCTTTGATCTGGGTCAGCCTGTTCTGGCTAATTAGATGGGGTCTATCAGATAACAGAGTTTGTTCCTTCCTAACAAAGTGGTTGCTGTTGGGTGGGAGAGGAACAAAGGATTTTCACAGGATGCCCAGGTTCCATCTTTGGCATCAGATGTTTATCTGAGCACAGCTTGGAGTAACTCTTGAGCACTGAGCTGAGGATAACCCATGAACACTGCCAGGTGTGCCCTCCCCCTCCAAACTGCTGGTCCACTGCCACCTCCCTCCCTGTCAGCTACAAGTACACAATGATCAGATCATTGCTCTGATGAGCATCCTCATATTGTCTATAACCAGTCCGTCTAGACTCTCCCCTTTCTTAAACGGGCTGCCTGGTGGTGGTTAGAAGACCCTCCCTTTCTCCTTCCTTTCCTCTCTCCCTCCCCTCCTTTCTTCCCCCCTCCCTCCCTTCCATCCTTCGCATCCTCCCTCCTTCCTTCCCTCCTTCCTTCATTCCCTCCCTCCTTCCTTCATTCCCTCCCTCCTTTCTTCATTCCCTCCTTCCTTCCCTCCCTCCTTCCTTCCCTTCTTCCTTCCTTCCCTCCCTCCCTCCCTCCTTCCTTCATTCCCTCCCTCCTTCCCTCCCTCCTTCCTTCCCTTCTTCCTTCCTTCATTCCCTCCCTCCTTCCTTCATTCCCTCCCTCCTTCTCTTCCTTCCTTCCTTCCTTCCTTCCTTCCTTCCTTCCTTCCTTCCTTCCTTCCTTCCTTCCTTCCTTCCTTCCTTCCTTCCTTCCTTCCTTCCTTCCTTCCTTCTTCCTTCCTTCTTCCTTCCTTGGCGATTCTCAGGGGTTACTTTTGGCTCTGCACTCAGAATTCACTCCTGCCAGGCTCAGGGGACCATATGGGATGCCTGCCGGGGACTGAACTTGGGTCTGTCCCGGGTCAGTCACATTCAAGGCATGCTATCACTCTGGCCCCAAGTTTATGTTCAAGGGCAGTCAGCTTTCCTTATTTGTGGTTTCACTTTCTGTGTCTTAGTTTCCCATGGTCAACTGTGGTCTGAAAAGATAATATATGAGATATTTTGAAAGAGACCATGTTTGTGCAACTTTGATTTTAATATATTGTTATAATAGTCCTATTTTATTTTTTGTTTTATTGATAAACTCATGATTAAACTTTGAGCCAGAACAAAAGGTAAAATGGGCTGGAGCACATGTAAGAGGCTCCTTGTTCCATGCCCAGGACCTATGGTCCCTTGACCACCATTAGGAGGGACATCAGAGCACTGGGTGTAGCCCCTGAGCACCACCGTGTATGGTTCCCTTCTCCATCTTTCCCCAAAGGGAGGAAATCCACCTTCTTTATGGGGAAATAGGAAGAAACATAGTATAGGAGGCTCAAAAATGGTTCAGTGACTTGGGATTATCAGGGAGAAAGAGGCCCCACAGCTTTAGGGAGTGCTCATGGTGACTGTGAGCACTGGAGCTTAATCCTAGTGCTGTGCATATGTTGAGCCATCCTTCCCATCCTCTGGGTCCTCTACAAAGCGATAAACCAATTGAAAAAAATTTTCAATATAGGAAACATAGTGCATGTTGGGTTTTAGTCTATCCAAAATGTCAGGTACCCTCTGGGGATTTTAGACCACATCTCTCCTGGGTAAAGGGAATCTGGGAAAGGGTAGTCTGGGGTTCTAAAGCCAAACCAGAGTGGCAGCAAATAGTGGCAGGAATTTGGAAGTAGCACCTGAGGAACTTCTGATGTGAAGACGAGTCCTGTACATCCCTTGATCCTCTCCTGTCTTGTGGTTTTGAGGGCCCCTGTCTTCTCTATAATCTTCTCTCTAGTATTCCTTGGACTGGGCTTCCCGAGGCAACTCTAGGTTTAACATCACCCCCTACAAGCCTGTTCCAATATCCAGAGCTTTCTAGAAGCCACTGGGAGAATGTAGTTCACATTTCAAGGAAAGCAAGCATCTGGATTTGCTTGTATTGTGGAGGGGCTGACTTCTTAGGGCACGCCCAGTGGATGACTCTCAGCCTGGTTGTGGCTCAACCTTCTTTCAAGGTCAGTGGCAATTGAATCCTCATCTAGGTCCAGAGCTGGGGAGATGAATCAGAGCACTGGAGCATATCTTTAGCGTGCAGGAGCTCCAGCTTCAATCCCTGGCACTGGATGGTTCTCTGAGCACTTCCAGGAGTGATCCCACCCACACAATCTTAGGACCCTGGAGAAGTCCAATATTTGAAGAGTTCTCTTGAATACCATGCAGAATGCTCATCTGTTCATGGTGGGGTGCATGGAGCAGATGTTCTTGGCTCTTTGCCATAAAGCCTGGGTAGGAAGTGCAAGACGCACAGAAAGCAAGTATCCAGTTCTTTTTAGTTAGGAAGACCAGAAATCTCCTGTGTGGAGCTGGAGCTGTGGGGATCTCCTTCCCTCTTCCCTCTCTCCTCCTTCCCTCCCTCTTCCCTCCCTCCCTCATCCCTCCCTCCCTCATCCCTCCCTCCCTCATCCCTCCCTCCCTCCCTCTCTCCCTCATCCCTCCCTCCCTCCCTCCCTCATCCCTCCCTCCCTCCCTCCCTCCCTCCCTCCCTCCCTTCCTTCCTTCCTTCCTTCCTTCCTTCCTTCCTTCCTTCCTTCCTTCCTTCCTTCCTTCCTTCCTTCCTTCCTTCCTTCCTTCCTTCCTCCTCCCTCCCTCCCTCCCTCCTTCCCTCCTTCCCTCCTTCCCTCCTTCCCTCCTTCCTTCCTTCCTTCCTTCCTTCCTTCCTTCCTTCCTTCCTTCCTTCCTTCCTTCCTTCCTTCCTTCCTTCCTTCCTTCCTTCCTTCCTTCCCTCCCTCCCTTCCTCCCTCCCCCCTCCCTTCCTCCCTCCCTCCCTCCCTCCCTTCCTCCCTCCCTCCCTCCCTCCCTCCCTCCCTGTTTCTGCTTCTCTCTTTGGTGGTGACCTCAATGATTTGGTCAGGTCCAGGAATGAATCTGCAAGATTCACGGACTTCCCTTGCCTGCAACTGTTCCATCTTCCTGTCCGCCACCTCTGCACACATGCACCAAACCACAGGGAGTGATGGACGGACCGAAGACATGATTTATAATCCCTTCACAACAATTATTGCTGCTAATGGGCAGAGCCAATTTGTGCTGCCCAGGGCAAGGGGAGGGCAAATCAATTAATGGAGAGTCTACCAAGGCTGAGCCTGATGGCAGAGCATGGCCTGACATCCGGCAGTGATAAGGGACTTTCTGAGGCTGAACTAATAAGGAGATTGTAGGAAAAAGGAGAAAAACAAACCTCCCCAGATCAATTTCATGTACGAAGGGCTGAGGATGTAGAGTCAACACAGCAGCTGGGCTGGGGCCTCTTTCCATCTGACCGAGCCTCAAGATAAGGGAAAGGCTGTCCAACATCGGTATTTGCTGATGGAGTCACTCAATAGGTGCATATCCGTATAAATGAGAAAAGGCACTTTCCAAACCGGAACTAAGGGGAGAAGATAAGACTCAGCTGCTTCAGGTACAATGCATGTGTGTGTATGTATGTATGTATGTATGTATGTATGTATGTATGTATGTATGTGAGCTAGTGGGGAGCCTGGTTCAGTCCCTTATGACCTTCCTAAGCCCAGATCACACAAGGCACTGAGGAGGCTGGAATTATATTCTATAAGTGCTTGTCTTTGCCCCAAGTGGGGTTGATAGAGAGACTGGGACCAGTAGGTGATGCTGGTTTGTAGGATGTACCCTTGCTCTCCAGGCTAGAGCATGACCCCAGGGGACAACAAAGCCTAGCAGAGAGGATGGTGAGTAGTAAAAAAAATGATTTGAGGGAAAGATACTAGACAGACTGACAGAAAAACACACCTGTTAGTGGACATGTTCAGAATTTTCCATGACAGGCTTGGAGCATAGTATGCAGGCAGGGCAATTTCCTTGCATGCGGCAGACCCAGGTTTGATCCCTGACCTATGGTACTTAAAAGCACTGCCAGAAATGAGTAAGCCCTGAGTCCCATAGGGTGTTGTGCCCTCACAAAAAATGAAAGACATTTCCATGGTGTTTCTGAGTCACAGGTTTTGTTTCTCACATAAAACTTTTCTCTGAGTCAGTACTTGGTAGTCACAAGTAAGAATAAAGTGGGGGGTCGAAGCTTCTGATTTTATCAACTCAGAAAGTTTTACTCTAAGTCTGAAGCTCTAATGCAAGGTGCTGTCAAACTGGATCTTACTTCATAGCAGACCCTCAAGCAAAATTTGGGTTGAGTGGTTCATCTAGAATTGATCCCAGAACTAGGGAATGAGGTCAAGGAGGAGAGGCTGATAGTTTGTTTAGGCTCTTACTTAACAGCTGACTATGGGAACCAGCAAGAACTGGATCCTTCTCAGACTTTGAGAGGCATTTTTTAGGGTTTTCCTACAGGAACACAAGGAAGCTGGGGTGCTTTTCCATGGATTCCTGGCCCTCCTGAGTACTCCAGGGGCAGCGACTCCTGCCCTGCTGTTCTGCCCTGTGTGTGGACTGGGAGTGCATCCATGGCCAAAGAGAACACAGCAGGAAGCTGTGGTGAGGTTGATGACTATCCCCTCTTGCAGCAGGGTGAGGGGACATGACATGGCAGGGCACTGTCTTGTGTCTGTCACAAACTTTCAGTTTCACCCATTGTTTTCTGACGTGCTGGGGTTTGTAACTCCCATAGGGAAATATTGCAGTTGTCAATAAACTCAATCAATAATGGAGGAGTTGGATGACGTGTCTGGTCCTCAGGGCAAGGTCCTTGAGTGCAGCATGGGAGTGGGAGATCCATGTACCTCCCACTTGATAGGCAATGTTATTCAAAGTGGCAAGGGTGAAAACCAGAAAGCTGGTGAGGTGCTTTTTCCTCTCAACTCATTCAACTCAATGTTTCAAGAAGGCCAACATTCAGAATAAAGAAATTAAAAGCATCCACATGGGAAAAAAAGTTCAACTATCCTGATTTGCAGTTGACATGATGATTTATGTAGAAGATGGTAAAGACTACACTAAAAATAACCTCTTAGGGGCTGGAGAGATAGCATGGAGGTAAAGTGTTTGCCTTGCATGCACAAGGTCGGTGGTTCAAATTCGGCATCCCATATGATCCCCTGAGCCTGCCAGGAGCGACTTCTGAGCATAGAGCCAGGAGTAACCCCTGAGCGCGACCGGGTATGACCCAAAAACCAAAAAAAAAAAAAAACCCTCTTATTATTAATATATTTTTGGTTTGGGGAACATACGAGGCAGTGCTCAGGGGTTACTTATGGCTCTGCATTCAGAAATCACTCCTGGCAAGCTTAGGGGACCATATGGGTTGCTGGGAATCGAACATGGGCTTTTCCCAAATTGGCTGCTTGCAAAGCAAATGCCCTACTGCTGTGCTATTGCTCCAGCCCCTAAAAATAACTCTTGTGAATAATAATGGCAGGCTACAAAACTTACACACAAAAGCTGTTGCAATTCTATATGAAAACAACTATAAGAAAAATAAATCACAAAATACAATTCTACTTAAAATGGGATAGTAGTTCTGCAAGTATAACTTGCACTGTAAACTATGATACCTCAATTAAAAAATAAACAACAAATGAAAAACATTATTATGCACACCAATTTGTTCCCAACCATATTGAGTTTTTATTTCTAAGTACAGTAACTTTTTTGGGTAGATACCTAATTATTCCTGGGAATGTGTGGTAATCATTTAAATTTATTTAATCATTTAAAATTTTAAACTTCATAAAACTATCACTTTCCTCACACTCATAAACTCTTGATATCATTAAATTTTTAATATTTAACAATATGGTAAATATTGTTTAAAACTTCATTCCCCTGAATGTTACTGAGGTTGGATAAATTTTTTGGGGAAAGTTTTTGGTTTTTGGATCACACCTAACAGCACTCAGGGGTTACTCCTGGGTCTACGCTCAGAAATTGCTCCTGGCAGGCTCTGGGGACCATATGGGATGCCAGGATATGAATCACAGTCCTTCTGCATGCAAGGCAAATGCCCAACCTCCATGCTATCTCTCTGGCCCCCAAGTTGGATAAAATTTTATACCTGCATTGAAGATAAATAATGTCCCAAAACACCAAGTACATAGGGATCAATATAGGGTCTGTATCCAAGGTGACACTACTTTGCTGCCTCCCATAATTCACATATGCATTTGCATCTTCAACATTCAGAGCCAAATCTTTCCATAACTGTTTTGCTGTAAAGCCCTGGCCATACCTAGAAATATATCATGAACACATCTCTCTTCAGATTCTAACATAGCTCCAATAGTCACAAACATTCCATTTGCCATGCTCTGTTCCTATTTAGTTGTTGCTCAGCCCCATCCTCCCTCCTATCATCCTATTATCCTAGCCCCCTAGACCAACCATCCTAGTTCCAAGACTTCCCTTCTGCCTTTCCATACTCTGTAGATTACCCCTCTGCTTACACTCACACCCACTTTGCCTAGGAACACAGCCCAGCCCTCTCCTACTGTTTCTTAGTTCAGATTCTCTTAGTTGTAATCATCTAGCTCCCAAAGTTATCAGAGGTGCTTTCTCTGCCTCAATCTGCAATTCTTCAGAACTGAGGACAGCAGATGGCATGTTATTTGTTAGAGGAATAATTAGATGAATGAATAGTGTTTACCATGAAAATATTACAAGGGTCAGAGAGATAGTTCAAGAGTTAAGGTGCTTGTCTTCCAAGCAACCAACTTGGGTTTGATCTCTGACACTGCATATGGTCCCCTGACACCACCCAGGTGGAGCACAGGATTAGGAGTAAGCCATGAGCACCACTGGGTGTGGTCCTAAATCAAACCAAACAAAAACTACAAGCAGCAACTTTCTGCCTATATTTTCTTGGGAAGCAATGCCCAGTGAGGCCAGGAGACTACTTTCAGAGATACTTTACTAGATCTTGGGCCCAGAAATATCGTGCTGTTCAGGGCTGGAAGTGCTGGGTCTTAAGAGGGAATCTCTGATAGTGTTTGGGGCTGGGAAACAGGCATATGTATTGATGTGTGCATATTTTGGAAAGGTCTACCTGGTAGTTCCCAAGGCTATTTCCAGTTTGCTGCTCTGAGGAAACTACATATTTCTAGGGATGGAAGCTAAGGCTCCTGTATGTGAAACATGTTTGCCAGCCCTCTGAGACATTTTCCTGACCAAAATTTTTCTCTCTCCATCCTTTTTATTTTTTTGTCTTGGGGGTCAAGATCAAAATTTCAAACATAACAAAGAAAATGGTCTACTAATGAGCTATATTCCTGACCCTAAATATTAAAACACATTTTTCCCATCTTTTTGCCAGTGACTAAACATCCCAGACAGGGCTTAGGGGGAGAGGAAGCTTTGAATTTCTCAAAAAATTGCCTTGGACAGAATTGGCAGTTCTCTGGTCCCTTTTTTATCATAGCTGCCAGACAAGCTGTCAGTTAAAGGGGAGAACAGATGGTCAGTGTACGTAGGTTCACCCAGGATGAGCGGCTGCTGCTTACTGCACTCGCTGGAAGGCGGGAAGGAGTAAGAAAGGGCTGGGAGAGAAAGAAAAGACAGAAATTGAATTCAGCCAGTTTGCCTTAGTGGATGATGGTAATGAGGACAAGAAACTGGCTTTTACCAAATGATGGAGTGGGTTATTTATTGTCTGTAAGCAGTCAAAATTGAAAGCAAGGTGCTAGAGAGCAAAATGGCCAAAATCAGTAAAAGACTTCATTTAGGAAAACAGAAAAGAAGGAAGAGTAAGGCAGGGAAGCTCCCAGATTATGGGAGGGGCCTTCTAAAGCAGGATTTCCCTAACCCTTAACATAGTGTGTGTGTGTGTGTGTGTGTGTGTGTGTGTGTGTGTGTGTGTGTGTGTGTGTGTGTGTGTGTGTGTTATACCCAGAAATGCTCAGCGGTTAATCCTGGCTTTGCACTCAGGAATCACTCCTGCTGGTACTCAGGGTACCATGGAGGATGTTGGGGATTGAACCCATGCTAACTGCGTGCAAGGCAAATGTCCAACCCACTGTATTATTGCTCTAGCCCCTGCCCCTGTCCCTTAACATTTCTAATAGTTTTTTGATGCTTTTTGTGATGGGGATCAAACCTTCAGCCTCACAGATGCAAAACAATCACACTACCAGGAGCTACATCTCTGGCCACTCTCCCAGTATTTAGCATATATATGACCATTGCATTAAGGAAAAGTATTCCTGACTAGTATCATCTATGTTGGTCCTAGGTCTGTTTCTATTGTTGGTTTTTTATCTTTTAGGGTATATTTTCTTGCCTTCTTTCAAGCTTAGTGATATTATTTTGGGGATTCGATGCCAGTCAACTATGCATCCTGCATTGTTGGCTGTTGGACATTTCCCACTCTGGGATTACTTTAAATATTTTTGTGTTTCCTTCCAGAACTAAGTGAGATTTCTTGGAAACGTAATAGAAACTGTGTGACTCTTGTAGTTTTACTTGAAGGGTGTTCTTAGGCAGGCTTAAAGGAACCTTTTTGAAGGGATTTGGCCTCTTTCTGAGATACAAACTTTCTGTGTTTTCTATTTCATGGATGTTGGGTGTGGAACTTTCCCTGCTCTGGCTTTTGGGACTGTGAACAACTTACTTGCCTGTGTTCTCATCACTTCTTTCCAGTGGTATTTTTCTTGAGTTGTTGGTTCCTTCCCCCGTGCTTTGGTCACTAATTGGCTGAAAATTCAAGCATTCTCTGCAGATGCCCAGTTTACCTCTAATTTCTGCCATCTCTTGCATGTAATTATTCTCTGTGGCATTGCCTTGAACCTTAAACTATTACCTTGACCTCTCTGGAGTAAGCAGGTATGGACTGGGTTTGAAAAGGTGGCTGCACTCATTCCTATGCTCCTGGGCTGGATTTCAGGCTAGATGCTGGACTCAGATCATCTATCTGTATGTTCTGGGAAGTCAACATCAAACCAGGTTGTGCTCATCTCAAGGTAGGTAGCTAGAGTGCAAGAGGCAATCTTACAATGTACACATTGTCCAACCTTTGCTACAACCTTTGCTTCTCACAGCTGTTGACATACTGTTGACCTGGCCAAAGGACTGATCCTGAGAAAAATGGATAGGAAAGGGCTCTGTGCTCCTATAAGGCGATGCCAATGTTTTGGGTATTTAATGCTATTATTAGGGTTGAGAACTAAGATTTGGTATTAAATAGATCTCAGTTTCTTTCTTTGCTTTCTTAAGTTAGTTTCCCCAAGGCAGCCACACAGGCCCCAAGACCTGCTCTCCTAACTCCTCCTGTCTGGGTGAGCCACTGAATCCTTATGGAGAATTGGCCATTGACACTAGCCAGGCTGCTTTCCAAGAGGCATTCTGGAAAGCTCCACATTTTGGCCTAGACTGAACTCAGGCACTCTGGACCCTGTGACTCTTAAGCAAATTCTATCCTTTTTTCCCAATTTGCTGATGCCAATGGATTTGGAGAAGGGGCACTGTGGTCAAACCAGTGCTCCATCAAAAGCCCAGCTCTTTCCAGGAACTGAAGTTCCAACTGATAAACTAACCACATTATTCATCCTGCATCCACTAGTGTCCCAAGATTGTCTAGCGGACTGTTTTTGCTCTTTTATTTAGGGGGGTGAGGGGCACACTTAGAGTGTTTAAGGATCACTCCTGGCAGTACTTAAGAGATCATATGTGTTGGGGCCGGGCGGTGGCGCTGGAGGTAAGGTGCCTGCCTTGCCTGCGCTAGCCTAGGACGGACCGCGGTTCGATCCCCCGGCGTCCCATATGGTCCCCCAAGAAGCCAGGAGCAACTTCTGAGCACATAGCCAGGAGTAACCCCTGAGCGTCACAGGGTGTGGCCCAAAAAACCAAAAAAAAAAAAAAAAAAAAAAAAAAGAGATCATATGTGGTGCCAGAGATTAAACCAGGATCAGGCGTATGGAAGACAAACACAAGTACTCCTGTACTCTCTTTCCAATCATTCTTTTATTTTATTTTATTTTTTTTTGCTATCTTAGTGATTACTCTGACCTTGCACTCCACATGGAAAGAAGGAATCTATCTTTCTCAATAAGGCATTCATTCAGGTGGTAGTTTCTTGGGAGTAGGTATAGTCCATAGTTTCCAATTGCTCATTTCTAAGAGACCCTGATAAACTCTGTCTCTTCTTCAGGACTCCGAAGTATGTATGTGTGTCATCTATAAATATGAATGGTGTGTGTGCACAAATGTTACACATAAGTACATGTAATAGGCACACGTGTTTGTACATGTGTGTGACCTGAGTATGTGGTATGAATTTGTGTAAGTAGTATATATGTGGGGACTGTGTTTGTTATTGTATTTGCATATAGATTGGGCACACATATATTTAGTATATGTGTGACATATGAGCATGTGACCTGGGTGTATTTGTGCATGTGATCATGTTTATATGTGCTTCATGGGCATTTGAAGAAGCTTCCTTCCAGGATAAGCTCATAGGGGCTGTTTGGTCTTCTGTGATTCTACAAATTTTTTTAAACAGTTTTTTTGTGTTTTTTGGTTTTTGGGCCGCACCCGGTGATGCTCAGGGGTTACTCCTGGCTATGCACTCAGAAGTCACTCCTGGCTTGGGGGACCATATGGGACGCCGGGGGATCGAACCTCGGTCCATCCTAGGCTAGCGCTGGCAAGGCAGACACCTTACCTCTAGTGCCGTGCTGGTTTTACTGCAAGATGTACAGCCCTGAAGACCAGAAGTAGCCTGGGGAGGTGGGATTCTGCCTGAATGGACCAAATGCTGTGGAAGAGTAAAGGTGTGAAGGTGACACTGGCCTGAGAAGCAGATGTGGCTTCTGACTCTGCCGTGTACTTAAGGGCTCATGTTGGGGACACAGTGAGAAAAAAAGGATAAGGTGGTTCCTGTGTCAAGGTTCTCTTGGTCTTATGGGAATGTGTGTGTGTGTGTGTGTGTGTGTGTGTGTGTGTGTGTGTGTGTGTAAATGTGGGTGTAAGTGTGGGTGTTTCAGATCACAAAAAAATAAACCAATAAAAATAATGCTGCATTAATATGGTAAGGAAAGAGAACAGGGTGCTGGGTGTGAGTAAAATGGGGCTACTCCTGACGAAATGGCCACGGCAAGGGCCCTGCATTCTAATGATATAACTAAGGTGTGGGTTCTTTGAAAAGCTAGTAATTTTATCTTCTGCTTGACCCTGCCACCTTGGGAGTGGGAAAGTCCATGAGCTGCTGTTCCTTTTCTGTCCCTTGGCAAGAGGATGAAGTAACAGGCATGGTGGACAAGTGTTTTATCAGGTTAGCTTAATTTCTGATGCAGTTGCTCTTCCCACCCTGCCCACAATGCAGCTGGTTGGACACCTTGCTGTTACCCCAAAGTCCCCTCCAGGGTGAGCCTCCTCTGCTGGGCAGTGTCAGCAGCCAGGGCCATGTAGTGCCTGGAGGCAAGATAGCTATTGTTCCCCTGGGAATCAAATGTGTCAGCCACCTTGGCTGTGGAAGCTGGACAGCAACACATGAGCCCTCTCCATTCTCAAAATGACAGGATCAAGCAGAAGATAAAATTAGCAGCATTTCAAAGCTGGGTGGAGAGGCGAGATTATTCAAGTCTCTAGAGCTCCTGATACAGATCTAGCAGGGAGGAAACACTTCTCAAGCTCTCTGCACAGCTCTGGAAGTCACTTTCTGCAATCTGGGTGCTGCCGGAGCCTTGGAATCTGCACGTTGGGAGCTCTCTGGAGACAACACAGATGCAGGCATTGCCAGTGGGTCATAAGAGCCAGAAGGGTTTTGATGTGAGGTTCAGCCTAGGACATGGAGATGTGCCAGACATTTTACAGTCAGGACGTTGGCTCGAATGTACTTGCTTGCCTTCTCCAGTCATTTCTGAGCTTCTAAGGTGGGAGGGAATTGCTGGGGAAGTGAGCTGGTCAAAAGCTAAAAAGTAACAGCCTCCCCTGACTGTCTCTACATTTCAATAGTGCCAGCATCTCCTGTCATAACTTTAACTTTATATACTATTTCATCATCATAATGACGTATAATTATCTATGTGAGACACAGTTCCAGGAATGAATAGAATCCCTTGCTTGCCCTGCCCCCCAATACACAGTCATTGCTGGACTGTTGGGAACCCCCTAGTCAGGATGGCTCCATCAGTCAGGGTTCCAGACTTCTCAGTAACACCCAGGATGCAGTTTGCAGAATCCCCCTCCATTAGATTCCAAGTCATGGGTAACTGTCAGCGGCCGGTGGACCAGTGCTGAAGTCTGGGCCAGGAGAGGAGGTGCCATTTTTTGTTTTTGTGGCCACTGATGCAGAGCGGGGCTGTTACTAAAAATTCAGTTGCTGTCCGAACCTGACAAGAGAAAGGCTTTCAGTTAGCCTGTGCACAGAGAACAGGAAGGGAATGCAGAGAATGCAGCCCCCCCACATACCTCACACCTCTCAGTCCCCTGACCATCTTTCCCTGTGGTCTTTACTGTACTCCACCACACCCCAGTCTCTTACCTTTAAACTCCTTTATTTATAGAACTTACATTTTCCTGCGTTGTGGCCAACACTCATTTTTCTAACCCCACCATTTTTAGTCTTGTTAACTTCTCTGAAAGATGCTTGCCAGGCTTTTCTGGCTCTTGATATTTCTCATAATCTGGGATGAGTGTCTTTGACCATAATGTTGCCTTCTCATGGCTGGGCATGAATGGGTAAGGTTCTCTGAATTCAGAGTCAAAAATCTTGAACCAAGGATGATGCCCTTAACCCATGAGGAGACTTTGGGCAATTCATGTCCTCCCTTTCCTCACTTCCAAATAGTCAGAGCAGGGAGGCTTCTGGAGAAAGCAAGGGAATTTTGAGGGTTCCCTGGCTCTTAGAAGTGAAGTCCATGTATCAGTAGTATTGACAGTGCCTGTGATTATTAAGAAATAAGGAGTCAGAGTGAATAGATCATATAGTAGGCTAGGAGCTTGCCTTGTAAATGTCAAACCTGTGTTTGATTCTTGGCATCCCATATGGTCCCCTATCCCTGAAAGGAGTCATCCCTGAATGTAGAGCCATGCTTAAGTCCTAAGAACAGCAAGACATGCTCCTTACTAATATATGACGGAACTTTGAGACCACTTGAACTCATTGAACCAAGACCTGCCTTAAAATACTCCCCGGGATTCACATTATTATCATTACTACTTTAGGTGAGGGTACCATACCTGGTGATACTCAGGGTGTTACTCAGGAGCCTGTATACAATCTAACCTGGGCATGCAAATCTGTGATCCAGTGATTTGCACCATCTTGCTAGCCCAGTGAACACAGAAATTGAGGGGTGTGTAGCTACAGGGATTTGAGTGTGATGATAGAGACCTAGGTAAACCCTGGAGTCCTGTCAGAAACTGGTGAGTATGGTCATAGCCTGCCTGATATTGCAGAGGAGAGTGGATGATTTACCAGGACATAATAAATGATGGGAGGGAGCACTTGAGAGCACTTCAAATCCACGAGTCCTTGGCCCTTCAGATTTAATTCCACACACAAGCCCCAGGTTAGGATTAGGGTTCTATCCAACATGCAAGACATTCCTAGCAAAGTACCAACCTAGGTTTGATCCTAGGTTGATCTGTAGGTTTGATATTCTGAGCCCTTTCAGGAGTGTGCCCTGAGCAGAGCCAGGAGTGTCCTGAGCATCACTGGATATGGCCTCAAAACAACAAAAAAGAGACATTCCTAGCTATCTTAACCAAGGCTCTGGAAAGGAAGGAAGAACCTTGAGAACCTCATAAGAAAGAGATGGGTTCTAGTGCCTTTGGACTGGTTCCCAGCACCACTTAGATCTGGAGCTCTTTAGGCAGCTTTTAGAAACCTCCATATTCAGGCCACTAGGTCAGATGAAATCAGAGCCCCTGGGGTGAACCCAGATGATCTAATCAATCCAGATGATCTGATCAGCAGAAAGGGCTGAATCTCACTGCCCCCATCTCTCTATTCCAAGAACGGTGAAGACTGGGACTGGGGACCACTAGGGTCTGTGGTCTGCTGACTCACTGACTAGTGGCCTGGGACAGACCTAGTTTCCTTGGGCAGGAAAGGAGAAGCTCATGACCCACGCTTGTCACAGTTCACCACCAACCCACAAAGGTGACAGGTGAGGTCAAGATGATGCCCCATGGAGTGGCTCAGAATAGTGCCTCAGAACCTTGGCTCACATGCCTCCGCCTTTTTAATCTGTTCTTTGGGTCACACTCAGGTATCCTCAGGGGTTGTTATTGGCAGTGTCTGAAGATGACTTGAGTGGCGCTGAGGATGCAACTGGGATGCAGCCAAATCAAGTGCTCCAGCCATAGAGCTGTCTCTCTGGCCAGCTTCTCCTTTCTTTACTTAAAACTGTGTAATGGGTGCTGCCTAGTGAGTACAGGAAGGAATTTTTTTAGGGGTGTAGGACTACACTCTATGGCATTCGAGGGATACTCCAGGATCTGTACCTGGAGGCTTCTCCCTGCATTGTTGGGGGTACTATGTGGTGCTGGAGCTTTAACCAGGGCCTTTTGCATACATTCAGCCTCTGAACCATTATTCCTATCTTAGGAGGGACATTTTTTGGCAGTTTCTCAGGAGAGGCTGACTTCTCACACCTACCCTAATGTCCCCACCTGCCAGGGGACAAAGGTGGATTCTGAACTCGACAGCCTAGAGTGGGGAGTGGGGACAAGAGGAGGGCTGCCTGGCATCACAGAAGACAGAGACAACCGCTCAGAAGATGGATCCTTCTCTCAGGTGTTAGGGCTGTGAGCCACAAAAGCTCAGAGGCAGAGCATCTTCCTGGCACCCACAGTGAAGCGGGCATTGTAGTTCCAGGGCCCTGGGAGGAAGGCACTCACGTTTCTGTCCAGATAAAATATTTCAAGACTCAGGGATTACGGATGATGGGGCCTTGTGGGATGTGCTCCTGGTTAACTCATTTTCTCATAGTTTAAAGCCATTCTTGGCAGTTAGAAACAGCAGATTTGACACCATGGATGACTAACGCCCCATATGGGGGAATATATCCCTGTCCCCATGTGCCCCTGGTGGCAGGGATTTAAATGTTTTCTGGTTTCTCCGTGAATCCTAAATCAAGGAGATTCATCCCGGTCCGGGTGAACTCTTAGAGCTAAAAGGCAAGGCCTTATGTTAAATCATCCTCCCTGAGATCCTGCTCCCAGGCTGCGGTCACAAATTCCCCCTTAATGAGTGCACCCGAGAGCCCAAACAGACAGCAGCATTAAATTCAATGCAAGGGGAGCCTAGGCAGGGGCTCAGGAGTGTTTGCTTTGGCTGGGGAAGGTGCTGGACCTGGCCCGCCTGTTTGCCTGACAGGGTGGCTGATAAGTGGAAAGTGCTGCGTGGCAGCCCAGGCCATCTGCCACTGGTGGCAGGCAGCACCTGCTGCCTGCCCTGCAGCCCTGAGCTGGCCACACAGAGACCCTCTGTCACCTTGTCTGCAGCTTCCTCTGTGGCTCCCTGCTCACCAGGAGCCTAAGATGATTTTTTCCTTCCCTTCAGAATAAAAATAGATTCCTGGAACTTTTGTTTGTTTTGATGAATGATTTCCAGGAGGCTGCTGTTTGTTTGGAGAACAAAGCTCCCCAGCTGCAGGGTGAGTAGAAGCCAAGAGACAAGCACTCCTTTGCTCCTAGGTGGCGCTGTGTGCGTGACTGTGTGTGACTGTGGAGTACAAGGAAGTCTAGACTGATGTCCCTGGCTGACCCATTATTCCGGTCTCGAAGAACCACGTTTTTCTTTTCCATCAAATGACACTTTGTAGGACACACATGAGTGTGGAGAGCACCACATAAAATAATGTAAAAGAAAAACAAAACAGCAGGAGAGATAGCACAGCAGTAGGACGTTTGCCTTGCATGCATCTGTGATCCAAGACAGGAGGTGGTTCGAATCCTGGCATCCCACGGTCTCCTGAGCCTGCCAGGAGCGATTTCTGAGCGAAGAGCCATGAGTAATCCCTGAGCAATGCCGAGTGTGATTCAAAAACAAACAAACAAACAAAATAGCTGGTCACATGCGCCCATCTTTTGATTCAGCTTCTTTGTACCATCTGGGCACGATTATCAACAGGAACCTGGGATGGTTAATTCTGTGCCCAGTGGAAGAGATGAGAGCAACACTGTTATGAATATAAAAGTTGAATAAATGGAACTTAAACTCTTTACTTACATTGTGTGTGTGTGTGTCTGTGTGTGTGTGTGTGTGTGTGTGTGTGTGTGTGTGTTGGGGGATGACAGTGCATCACACCCAGGCCTTTCATATTCAGAGCTTGAGCTCAGCCTCTTGAATTTTTTCTTTCTCTCAAGCCCTGACAGTGGCTCCAAGTGAGTCTGGAAACTCCAACAGGTGGAATTTTATGGATTTTTATGGACTTGCTGGAGTGGAGAAACTCCCTTCTCCCAGACTTTCATCCCAAACACCATCATCCCTCTCACTCCCTCAGTGTATTCTCTCCTGTCATTTTTGGCCCCTTTGTCCATGAAGCCAGTTTTCTTCTTCCTGCAGGATTGTTTCTTTCGGTCGATAAAGAAGCCTCGGTGATGTCCAGACTCAGCCTCTTCCCTGCCAACTCCACTTCCCTTTATGCAGTCTTCTTGGTCTGCCTGTTCCACAACCAAGTCGCAGGAGGAAGAGGCGTCACAACTCCTTTCCTCCTCCACTTCAGGGCACCCCACTCTCAGTTTCCAATGAAACAATGTGGGTCCTGGACACTGGGCATGGAACATGGCCAGCATCAGCCTTGTCCCTCCACCTCTCCGCAGCACCTCCTCGTGCAATGCGGTGCTTGGTCCAGCGCTTTTCTCAGTGGCCTCCTGGCCTATCTGGACAGTTTTCCTCCCTTTGCCTGCCATGCTGCTGCTGTGGACCTCCAAGTCACCCTCTTCAAAGCCTGTCTTGCTGTTATCTTTACACCTCTTCAGACAGACCCATGTTTAGTGTTTATTTTCTAGTCCAGACTGCCTCCTCCCAATACCTCCCACAGGCACTCCACGATCATCTGAGCATAGTGGGGGACACCCTATAGCCTCCCACTCCCCTACCTTGGATGTTCCCTCTTGACTGACCACCCCCTTTCAGGGTTCAGCACTTCTGTCCCCTTGGCTGTTGGGCTCAGCAGACAGGAACCCTTTTGCTACTCCTGTCTCTCTCCTGTCTCTGCCTCCAACCCACTCTCCAGTCTGGTCACTTTTGCCGAGACCTTCCTATTGCCCTTCTTCCTCCCTGTACCCAGCAATCTTCATGACTCAGAGTTGATGCAGCAGCCACCAGATGCCAAGTCTTCACCGGGTTCTTCCTATGTGTTGAATCAAAGTTCAGACCTCGGTCCTGACCCAGAGGGAATGTCCTGCTCCTCATTCCTGCACTTGCTTAGCCCTCTAACCTGGCTCCGAGGTCTAGCCAAGATCCTTTCTCTCCTGTCTTTATTTTACCTCCAGCTCTCTTCTGATTGGCTCTCGGCCACAAATGCTTTTCTTCACAACGTGTCCCCTAATGCTCCCAACAACCCTGCACCCATCAGTAGAGTCCCTGCCATGCTGGTAGAACACCTCAAAGATGGGTCATGAGAGTCTCTGCTCATGGTCTGTCTCATCCCTTGAGGTCAGTGGTTTGTCCCTCTAGTTCACAGTTGCCCCCAAACTCTGACAGAGCTTGGCAAGTAGAAGGTGCCCCAGAGACCCAGTGTTTACTCTTAGGCTTTGGGGGGGGGGGGTAGCCAGCCCACAGCCTCTACACACAGGTGGAAGTGGGGAGTCTTGTGGCTGTGAGATCACTGAATCTGTATTTCCCTCTTGTTTTTATACAGGGAGGAGAATGAGGAAGAAAAAGAGGAGATAGGGCAAGCTAAGTGAATGCAGAAGGCTGGTGATGGGGCTAGAGCCTCAGAGAAAGCTGCACTGCTAAAGGCATGAGGTGGTGAGGGGTGCCTTGAGCAGCTGGGCTGCCCTGCAGAGGGACCCCCTCCTGACTCAGCCTCCTTGAATGGAGCTGGCACTGCGATTATAGAGGGCAGGTGGGAAGCATCAGGTTGGGGCAAGCGCTGGTCATTGGACCAGCCCAGCTCACCTTGCCAGCCACCAGGGCAATGCTGCTAAAAGCAAACAGAGCTGGCATGTCAGGTGAGTTTGGGGAGATTTCCTAAGAGGAGGCTATGGCAGTGGGCCTAGGACCCAGGGCCCTGAGGGTCATTCCTATGGGCATCCAAAGGGAAGGGAGGCTGAAAAAGAGAAGGCCTGTCCACAGCAGATATTGAGAGGAAGACAGGGCAGGTCTGGGAGGAAGGGTAAAAGGGCCCAATCTTCCCCTTCCTATGATCTGACTCATTCATTTCCTGGAGTTGCACCTACCCAGGGGCTTGAGCCTCCAGGGCCTTTCCACTAGTGTAGGAGCAGGGACAGAGGGTGTTGTGAGTTGGAGAGGGAGAATCCAAGGCCTTTCTTGGTTTCCCGATATGGGCCTGGTACCCTGTTCTGGAGTGTTCTTTTTCTGGGAGGCAGCCGAGGTCAGGCCCATGTGCAGTGACAGTCTATTCTGCAGCTTGGGGAACATGCGTGAGACACCCCATTTCCTCCCACATCAACTTACTCCAGCCCCCTCACCACCACCTCCTCAAGTAAGTGAGCTCATTGGGGCAGCTTGAGGTCTCAGGGACATTACTTACATTTCCTCTGTAGAATGTTCTGTCGGGCTCTGATGAAAGCCAAGATGTCGGAGTCAGTCTGGTTGTCCCCGGTGAGAGGGATGGAGGATGGTAACTGCTTGGGTGGGCTGTGGACAAACACAGTAATGGGTCTGACCATGTCACACTGAAGACTCAGGGCTGACTTTCCCAAAGGGCATCTCTGGTTCCCAGAGTTGTGTTCTTGTCTCTCCCATGTCCCTTTGTCCTGCTTCTGCTTGCCTTAAGTCTGCCACTGGCTTCTTGGCACTCAGGGGATGAGGTTTCACTGTTTTGCCCCCGTAGATGCCTGCAGCCTGACTGCTATCTTACTCAGAGGCTGTAGGGCCTGTAGGGCACAGGTCCCTTTGTTGCTCCTAAAACTTCCCATACGATTGTTCCCCCTCCCCAGAACTTACCTCATCCCCACTCCAGAAATTTTATCTGTTATACTGCCTTTGCTTCCCCCTCAATGACCCAAGCCTGTCCTCCCTGGAGCCTAACTGACCCTTCAATCCCCGACTCAGAGGTTATGTCCTTTGGGAGATCTCTGCAGTGTTCCCCACTCCATCATAGCTGATCTAGCAGAGATGATAATCCTTCAATTTTTTTTTGACTCAAGTGGTCATGCAATGCACAAGCCTGACCTATGAAGTCCTTTCAGATATTGTGCACAGGTCTTCCCCTCAAGAGATCCAGCTCTGAAAGCCCCACCAGAATTATATATAATCAAGTAAATTACTACAACTTAAAAGTAAGTAAGCAAGCAAAATTTTAACAACCCACTTTCCCCAGCTTCCTTTGTGGTTCTGTGTGTCTAGACCACCAGATTCTGGCTAACAGATTTGTTTCTTACTTTTTTTGGTTTATTATTATTTGTTTTTAAGCATACCTAGAAGTGCTCAGAATTTACTTCTGGCTCTGCACTCAAGAATCACTTCCGGGGGGCCTGGAGAGATAGCACAGCGGTGCTTGCCTTGCAAGCAGCCGATCCAGAACCTAAGGTGGTTGGTTCAAATCCTGGTGTCCCATATGGTCCCCTGTGCCTGCCAGGAGCTATTTCTGAGTAGACAGCCAGGAGTAACCCCTGAGCACCGCTGGGTGTGACCCAAAAACAAACAAACAAACAAACAAAAAAAAACAAAGAAAAGAATCACTTCTGATAGGGCTTGGGTGCATACATGGAGTGCCAGAGACTGAGCATAGGTCAACCCTTGTCTGCTGTACTATATCTCCAGCTTCCAAACTCACAGATTTGGAAGTGTTGTGTGGTGTTTCTAGGAAGTCTCCTCAGCAAGGGTTCTTCCCCCTTTTCCCAGCCCACTGCTGTCTATCTCCCAACCCCTTAAGAAAATCCAGAGCTAAGCTCTCAATGGCCAGGCCAAACCTCTACCTCATATACCCACCTCTGAACTCCACATACCAACACAGGAGGAACAACACTGGCCCCTCAGAATCAGTGAGGATAGTGACTAACTGGGTCTCCATTAAACAAATGCTTCTCTGTTTTCCATCCAGCTAATGTCAGTCCCTGTGAGGACTCAGGCAGGCCTGGGAAATTGGCCTTTCAGCTGGGGACTGGGGGAGAGACGTCATTGTTCAGTGCAGCTGTGTGGGCCTCTGGAAGGGGAATGGGGAGCAGATCACAGACCTGTGAGACAGGGAGGTGTGATGCTGGCTGTGCTCCTGGCTCTGCAGGACAGGGGCTGGTGAGGGCTGGGGTCTCTTGGCATTAGTATCACTGCAAAAGACAAGATGACAAAAGGCAAAGGTGAGAGAGGAGGTGCAAGGAAGAGAAACCCAGGACTCTTAAGGACTGTGTGTATGTGTGATTCCTTGTGTCTCCTGGCCCCCCTCCTGATTCATGTGCTAACCCCTTCTATTCCTCCCCTCCCATGGGCTAGATTTGTCCTTTGGAGGCAGGTATAATGGGGTCATATGCATGAGGCACCCGCCCTGTGATGGGATGGGAGTCCTTAAAGGGAGGGGGTGGCCCCAGAGATCTCACAGCGAGAAGGCAGCTATCTGTAAGCCAGGAGGGGCCTCACAGGAAACAGATCTTGATGGACCTTGACCTGAGGCTTCCCCGTCTCCAGAGCTATGAGAAATAAATTAGTTTCTAGTGTTGGAGTCGGTGGTTTCCCACCGCCAGTCCACAGACTTGGGCAGGTCTGCAGAAGTTTCCCAACAGTTCATGAGAAAGGTACTAACAGCTTAAGGCACAGAGGAGGGCCAGAGGGTCTTAGCAATACTTTGTCTCTGATTTTTCCTTATAGAAGCCTGAACTGGCAAGCACAGGAAGTGCTGTACTTGGTGGGGGTCAGGCTGCAAGCAGAGAACAGTATGACAGGAATTGACTTCTCACAGTTCAGTTTTTGTTTCCTTGCTGGTTTCTTTTGGGCCACACTTGGCAGTGTTTAGGGATTACTCCTCGCTCTGTGCTCAGGGATCACTTCTGACAGGGTTCGGGAGACCACACTGGGGTGTGCACACCTACAACTGGGGTACTTGGCAGGATTGGGGGTGGGGTGTAGTCTTGATATAAACTCACCTGGGCTGGCCCTCAATTGTCTAGCTGTGGTGAGCTCATGGTACAGTGATCACCAGGGGGCGCTGGGGTGCTCTCACAGACACTCATTTGTTGGGGTTGCACCTTGTGCTCAGGATAGTCGTGCTTACCCAATAACATGCATTTGAATTGTGACTCACAGACACCTGTGTGAGTAGGAGATCACACACTTTGTTGTGGCATTGAGGACCAATGGGAGAGGGGCATTTGACGCGTGTGGGCGGCCCTAAAATGGAAACTGATGACCTCACACTTGCAAAGCTGGTGCCTTTTGCTGTTCTCTGGGTCCCACTAACAAGTGCTTCTTATACCCTAATTTTCATTGCTGGAGCATGCCACATATTGGCCATGAAAACAGAACGAAACCAAACCTGATCACAGCTATTGCTGTTAGACACCCCAACACAGCAGCACTGGGGGAAGGCATCATTATAAATATCACACCATTTAAATCTCTTAATAGTTATTATTTCTGCTCATTGATATAAAACTCAGTCTCAGGAGGGAAGAGAAAAATCTAAGTTACTCAACTGGGAAGCGACAGCAAATAGACCTGATCAACTCACTGTGAAGTTTTACAAACTGTGCTCTCAACTCTGATGGCTGCCTAGGTGGGACTCAGGACATCTAGGTTGGGGACACCAGGCTTAGCCCTGACCACCAGTGGCTTCTCCAGTCGTGAGAGCCAGGCCTAACAGCTCACACAGGTCTTGTGACCTATTTCTAGATGCATGTGACTGGCCTTGGCTTCCTGATTATAAGTGGTGGAAACCAGTAATGCTGGGCAGTGGAGAGGTTGAAAGTTAGCTGTGCAGAACTTGCTTTTGACAGAGAGGACTAGGCAGGGTCTCAGGATTTTTCTAAGTTTGAATACTCAGTCCAAGCACTCAACAGACTTGACAAATGGGTATCTACCCCACGAGGTATATAGTACCTGCCCACCCTAGCTTCAGCTTTCTGCCTTCTCTCATTCAGCTCAAGGCTGGACCTATAAACCTGGCCCAGACCCCACAGATTCAGGTGAGGTGGTGATGGTGACTGAACCTGAGCCTCTTGAATTCAAAATATGTGCTCCAGCCATCTGAGAAGCTTTGTGCTGCAAGCCCCACCCCTGCTTTTTATCCCCTTGATGCCTATTTCTCAGCATCCTTGATTCTCCTTTGTGCTGTCTATGGTGAGGGCCCCTGTAGGACCAGAGATAGCCACAAGGTGGCAGTCTCAGAGCCTGCTTTTCTTGGAAGATCATAGAGCAAGTCTGAGTTCAGTGAAGGGACAGGAACAAGAGCTTTCCATCCTATCTGTGCTCCCATTACATAGCAGCAGGTCATCTTAGGAGCCATGCCATATCTTTCATGATCAAGCTATCACATACATTGGAAACTCAGGGGTTTCCCAGTGAGGATTTTTCTATGTATTCAGGGTACATTCCCAAGTGCCAAGTATGGAGGCTGGGAGGTGTGCCAGCCACTTGTGCAGAGGCCCAGATGCCCAGCCTGTCACTTCACTCAAGATAATGACAGCACAGTGTGAGGATGCTTGGGTTCCCCAGGACAGTAAGTCCTCCCACAGCTGCCCTAGGGTTTCTAGGCACTGCAGCTCATTTCTGAACAGCAGGATCACGCCACAATGATTGTCGCCCTGTTTCCTGCCCAATCAGCTCTGGACATTGCTTTCATCTTTCATAAAGACATTCCTTCTGGAGAAAGAATATATCAGTCATCAAAATTAATGACCTCTTTCTAATAGGGATTAATATGCAATATTAATAATACGAGGCCTCCTGGGTGGCTGATCAGTGAGTTATACATTGTGGGCAATCAGTAGCAGGGGCTGAAATCGTATTTTCTTTTAGAGCTGTAGGAATAAACCTCCCACCTCCTGGCTTAGGGGGATCCTCTGAGACCAAGCATCGAACCTAGATGGATTTTCCCTCTTATTCCTGCATTTCTACAGCTCTACGGTTGTCCTGCATTTATCTGCTCTGGAGTGCCAGTGCCAAGAGGTTCCTTGATGGGGCCAGAGTGATAACACAGTGGTAGGGCTTTTTGCCTTGCATGCTGCTGACCTGGGACAGACCCAGGTTCAATCCCTGGCATCCCATAAGGTCTTCCGAACCTGTCAGGATTGATTTCTGAGCACAAAGCCAGAGCGCTGCTAGGTGTGGCCCCAAAACACGCCCCCTAAAATTCCCCCCAAAAGAGGTTCCTTGGTGCATCTTACAGTGGAGATGAAGGAGAGAGATAAAGAGAGGAGAGAGCTGTCTTGATAAGGGCCAAAGATTTGTTTGCCCAGCTCTCTGTGCAAGGCTTAGCTGAGGGGATTCCCTGCATGGAACCAACGATGAGGTAGGGGATCTGGTGAGAGCTAGGTTCTGCACTTCAAGGTTAAGAACTTCTTGGCAAGCATCTCCCTGGATCATCACACTAGTCCCCCCAAAATAGACAGAAATGCCAGGCCAGGGAAGGTTCTACTGTCAGGCAGGCCTGGGGAGGAACAGGATTCTTCTGAATACGGACCAGGAGGCTGTGGGAGTCAGCTCCAACCTATCCTTCTTGGGGAAGTTGGCAGAGGAATGAAAAAAGGGATACTAATGAAGAGTGGCAGCTTTGGTTTTTGGAGACATGAGAAGGTAAAGAACCATGAAGACGAAGACCAGGAAAAAAAAAAGGACAAGAAATAAAAAGAGGTTGCTGAAGGGAGTAAGGAAAGGGATGAGAGAAGCTGGGAGACAATTCAAAGGGCTGGAGCACATACCTTGCATGCTCTAGGCCCAAAGTCTGATCCCCATAACTATATGGACCCTCCAAACATGTTACTGGCACTGCTGGACCTAAGTAGCACCTTGGCCTTGGGTCTGAGCGCTGAACTATTTGGCCCAATGATTCAGTTTCTCTGGGAGTGACCTCTGGGTCCCCTGAGAATTGATTTGGATGCCCCCAAAAAAACAGAAAAGAAAAAAAATAAAGGGGTAAAAAGTAGAGAGTGAGAAGAGAAGAAAAGGTGCCAGCAGGGGTGGGGAGGTGGAAAGAAGGCAGAACTCACTGTAGTCTGACATTCCAGATGAAGCTAATTCACATTTATTTTTAAAGCCTCAAAATATTTCTTTTAATAAAAGATACAATTTGAAATATCTCATCCCTTCCCAAGCCACTCTATATCTTTATGTTCAATGTAGGGCTTGGGCCAGGATTGGTCATGGGCTGGGATTCAGGCCCAGCAACAGTCCTCTTGGTTTCTGGTCCCCAGCTGGCTCCCTAGATTTGCTTTTTTTTTTTTTTTTAATAATTTTTATTGTGACCAAAGTAAATTACAGATCTTTCACAGTAATATTTTAGGTACATAGTGACATTGAATCAGGGGAATTCCCACCACCAGTGTTGTCCTCCCTCCACCCCTGTTCCCAGCATGCATCCTATATCCCCCTCCTGTGACCGCCGGACTGCTAATATAAGTGGTCCCCTCTTGGGTATCGATTCTGTTGTTGTTGGCTTTAGGTTTGGTGTTTGAGGAATCTCGGTCTCTTGACAGACAGATGGGGAGGACAGAGGCCTGAGAGGGAAGGAGTGTGGTAGGACAGAGAAATCAGAACAAGTACTGGAAAAGGCTCCTTTGAGCTAAGAAGCACCTTGAGGGTATAGTTCAACATTTCTGAGGATATGTGTCTACTGTGGGGGGGCCTGCAGGAGGTAGACTCTGCTTCCAAGTCCAGACATACTACTTCCCTGCTTGGTCAGTTACTGGGAGCCTGCATTCCTGTCAGCAGAGGACAGGATCAGGGACAATGCATCCTGGATATTTCTCATGGCCTGGACCCTACATCCCTTGACAAATAATAGGGGGGTAGAGGATATAATTAGAATGGGAGGGAGTTGATGTTTTCTCTTTGAAAAGTGTGAGGAGAGCAATAACAAAGCCTTCATGGTTTTTAGAGAATGTTCTAAAAGCCAGAAAAGCCTAGGGCAGGGTTCCTTTTCTCAGCTGATGGAACTTTGTGGAAGTTCTTGTGTGTCTGCATTGGTAAGAAAAGGCTGGTGATTCTGTAGGCCCCATCTCTAACACCTCTATAGTGACTTTTGTCCTGTATTTTTGTGTGATGTTTGGGACACCTAGCGATGCTCAGGAACTACCCCTGGCTCTGTGCTTGGGAATCATCCCTGGTGGAGCTCTGGGGACCATATAGAGTGCCAGGGATCAAACCTGGGTCAACCACATGCAAGGCAAGCCTCTACCTGCTGTACTATTACTCAAGATCAGGGTAGTCTTTTAAACAGGCTTCTTCTTTCTCTCAGCAATATGCATTTCTGTTTCCTCCATGAGCTCAATAGCTCATTTCATTTTTAGTAACAAAAATTACCACATTGCCTCGATGTGACCTTGTTTGTACACTTATTTTCTGAAGGACATCTTGATTGCTGCCAGTGAACCATGAAAAATGTCTGCCATTAGTACCCAAATGCAGAATTTTTTATAGACAAAAAAATTTTAACTTACTTGGGAAAATACCAAGATTCAGCATAACTGCTGAATCATAAACTTGGAGTAGATTACTCTTAGTAATAAAATGCCAAGTGATCATCCTAATGGATGAGCCATTCTTTCCAGCAAAAAGTGATGCTTCCTGTTTTTCCATATTCTTTGGATATGTACTTTGGTGGAATGTCTCTCTATAGTCATTCTAATAGTCATGAGATAATGTCATTGTTTTATTTGCTTATTATTATTTTTTCCCCTTTGGTAACACCAAGAAGTACTTAGGGCCTTCTTCCCTGTTCAGTTTTCAGAAGTCACTCTTTTTTGTTTGTTTGCTTGTTTGTTTTGGAGCCACACTTGGTGATGCTCAGGGGTTACCTAGAAATTACTCTTAGTGGGACTCAGGGGACTATAGGGGATGTCAGGGTTCAAATCCAGGTTAGCCACATGCAAGGAAGGCACTTTACTTTCTGTACTAACTCTCTGGACCCTCAGAAGTCACTCATGGCAGTACTTGAGAGACCCTGTGATGATTCGGGGGACTCTAGCATGTACATACTTACAACAATCCTTTGAGCTTTCTCCTGGCCTCATTTTTTAATATGCACTTCCCTAGTGACATATGCTATTGATATGTTGTCACACACTTATTTGCATCTATAGCTCTTCTTTGGTGAGGGAGCTTTTGGCCTTGTTAAAATTGGGTGGGTTTACTTTATAATGTCAATTTCTAAGAGTTCTTTGTCTATTTTGGGTAAACTGTCCTTTATCAGATGTGTGTTTGACAAATATTTTCTCCCAGCCTCTGGCTTGCCTTTTCATTCTCTCAATAGTGCTTTTCATTGAGTAGTGTTTAGTTTTAATAGTCTCCTTTTTGCTTTGTTTCCTTTAATGCATCTACCCAGCCTTTTCACAAAACATGGTGTGAGCCAATGAACTTATCCTGCCTTCGGCCTAGGGCTCACTGGAGCTCTTCCCTAAAATGGGAAGGCAAATTCAAGTGCTGCATGAGGCTGAGAGGAACACCTGGGAAATATCAGTCATGGGGCTTTCTTCCCATGAACTCCTTTAGTTATTTATTCCTCCAAAACAGAGTTCAGGTGCTCATTTTTGCTCATTTTTGGGGATACTCTGCCAACTGTACAGAATGTTTCAGAGAGTCTGGATGCACCTGATGATGTGGTGTTACTTATGCCCAGTGGTGCTGAGGGGTACAAGGGACATCCAAGTAGTGCTCAAGGGAACATGCAAGGCTGGGGATGTGACTTGGGACCTTTTGCATGCAGAGACTACACTGTAAGCCCTTTCAGCCCTTTCTTTGGCCCTGATGAACTAGATTTATTTATTATTATTATTATTATTATTATTATTATTATTATTATTATTATTATTATTATTTGTTTTTTTGGGCCACACCCAGTGGTGCTTAGGGGTTACTCCTGGCTATCTGCTCAGAAATAGCTTCTAGCAGGCATGGTGGACCATATGGGACTCCGGGATTTGAACCAACAACCTTAGGTTCTGGGTCGGCTGCTTGCAAGGCAAACTCCGCTATGCTATCTCTCCAGGCCCGGATTTTATTGATAAGCTTTTGGTTTTCTAGACTTAAGAAAAGTTACTAGTGGGCTCTGATATACCCCAGTCCTATTACATTTATTAGTTGTACTAAGTAAGCTACATTTCTCACTGTGAACTAAGTCTGATATACTATTACTAACAAAGCCCATGATTTATTCAGCTTTCCTTTGTTTTCACCTTATGTACTTTTTCCTTTCTGTTCTGGGAGCCCATTCCAGATGCCACATTGTCAACAGTTGGCATGACTTCTTGGATCCCTCCTGGTTGCGCATGCTCAGACTCTCAGTTCTGAATAACTATAACACTTGGGGGAACACTGGTCATGGAGTGTGTGGAAACTATAAGTGGTCCTTGTCTGCTGTTTTTCTCATGATTTGACAGGAGTGATGGTGTTTAAAGAAGACTATGAAGGTAAAGTGGCATCTCATCATACCCCATTCAGAGGACTATCTGGCACTTCTCTCCATTTAAAAACCCAAGTCTGCATTCCCAACTTAAGAGCTCAGCTCCCTCTTAAATTTAGTGGGCCCCCGGTCCTGTTCTGACAGTGCCCAATCTCCCTAAGAAATAAGGGTGGCAGGGGTCAGGCCCTCTGGCTTGACTCCTGAAGCTGTGTGGTTGAAAAGAGACAACAAGGATGGCATGAGAAGGAGCCAGCCTTTGTGTCTGAGGGGCCTCTCCTTGATCAGTGACTTGGCTCTGGGCCATCCTCAAGACAGGTTGCCCCAGCATGCCCAAACTTTAGCTAGTACAGAACCAGGCAGAACCAGGGCTGCCTCCAATCTATAAAAGACATGATTCTGAATTCCTGGCTACCAGAATAAGGAGAGTGCGTTTTAACAAGCCAGAGGTTCCTGACCTGAGCATCTATAACTAATTTACCAGCAAGAGCTATTCATCCTCCTGTATCTATTGTACTAGATAGAAAGTACAGTAAGAACAGGTTGGGCCCATGTGGGGTGTCCTACACATGTGTCAGAAGATTCTCTTACCTTCTTTGGGAGAGAGGCCGTAGCCCTCTGGACTGGAAATCAGGTGTTAGTGGACAGGATCTCATGTGATCAAGTGAATTCATGGTTTGAGGGTTGACCTGTTGGCCCAAGATGGAATTTCACAGAGTGAGCTTGAGTCTAATGACATGGGACAACATCCTAGAGGAATTTCTTTGTCTGGGAAGCAGGCGGACAGCTAGCTAGAGAAGTTTCTAAAATAAGAATAAAATTAGAAGTTGATAAAATAGTTTAGAAAGAAACAGCAGTGACTGCACTATAAGGCACTGAGATAGCTTTTGAATGCAGGATTATGGCTAGTTGTTTAGCTTATTTGTAATTTTCTGTTTTTTTTTTTTTTGTTTGTTGGTTTTTGTTTTTAGGTCACACCCAGTGGCGCTCAGGTGCTCTGCACTCAGAAATCGCTTCTGGCAGGCTCAGGGGACCATATAGAATGCCGGGAATCCATCCATGGTTGGCTACGTGCAAGGCAAACAAACGCCCTACTCTCTGGCCCCTTTTCTGGGTTTTTGATATTTTCTTTCTTTCTTTCTTTTTTTTTTTTTTTAGAGACAGGGTCTCGCTATGTTGCCCAGGCTGGAGTGCAGTGGCTATTCACAGGAGCGATCCCACTATTCATCAGCACGGGAGCTTTGACCTGCTCGGTTTCCGACCTGGGCCTGTTTGCCCCTCCTTAGGCAACCGGGTGGTCCCCCACTTCTGGGGGTCACCATATTGATGCCGAACTTAGTGCGGACACCCGATCGGCATAGCGCACTGCAGCTCAGAACTCCTGGACTCAAGCGATCCTCCGGCCTCAGCCTCCCGAGTAGCTGGGATTACAGGCGCGCACCACCATGCCCGGCGGTTTTTGATATTTTCTAAATTGAACATATATCACATTTTGTCTATAAAATGCGTAAAATCTTATAATAAACAGAAGCCCTTTCTGGTTTTGCTTCCTCTGGTGTCCAAGAGACCCCATAAAAATCAGTGAGCCTGTGTTGATCTCACTGAGGAAATAGTGCCTGCAAATCCTATATGAGGCAGAAACAGTTCCTGGGCATTCTGTAAGATGCCTTGTGACACCTGCCTCCCCTACCAATGTGGGAATGGAGATATGGGAACCTGCACGAGGCTGTTTCCTACTTGCCTTTCTTTTGCCCCAGAAACTTCTCTGCTTTGCATGCTCCAATGAGGTTTAAGGTTTCCTGTCTTTCCCCGTCAGAACTTTTCTAAGGCTACCATACTATTTTGGCAGTCTGCCCCATGGTGGCTCAAAACCCCTGTTGCTGTCACCTGGCCCTTTAATTTTGGGGGGGGGGGGCACACTTGGTGATGTTCATGGGTTACTCCTGACTGCACTCAGAAATAACTCCTAGTGGGGCTCAGAGAACCATATGAGGTGCTAAGGCAAGGGTCTCAAACTCAATTTACCTGGGGGCCGCAGGAGGCAAAGTCGGGGTGAGGCAGGGCCGCATAAGGGATTTCGCTTACCGAATATTCGCAATTAAAAATCGCATTAGTAAGAAAAAAAATCGCAAAAAATCGCATTAAACATTTGCTCGCATTAAATTGCTCGGGGTATGCGAATGTTTAATGTGATTTTTTTCTTACTAATGAGATTTTATTGCGATTATTTGGTAAGCGAATAATCGCCAATACTGCGATATTTGAAAGCTAGCTGCGGGCCACAAAATGTTGTATGGAGGGCCGTGAGTTTGAGACCCCTGTGCTAAGGGTTGAACTCAGGTTGGGCTGCATATAAAGAAAACACCCTATTTGGTTCTATTATCACTTGGCCTTCCCCTGGTACTTTTAGTTTCAGTGACCTCTTGGGAAAAGAGCCCATCCCTGTGGTTCCTCTATTTTACACCAACCCAGTCAGGAAGAAGCCAGATGAGCTGATTGTTGCTGGGATCAGTTAGTGGTCCTCATTCATAGTTCTGACTCCAGGGGACACACATTAAGGCAAGGAAGTCCTGGTTCACAGTGATCTTGTGAGGAAGAGTTCCTCTTTGGAGGTCACAGAGCACCCAGGTGTTGGCATGTGGATATAACCTGCTACCTGTTTCTCCTAACTTGGCTAATTTCACAGTCCTTACTATGGAAAGTACAGATCTTAGACTCCAGTACTATGAGAAGTCCCCCAGGATTTCCTGCACAGCAGAGACCAAAGACAGACTCCAATATATTTTTTTCTCTGAGGCAGAAGTCTTTTGAGAGCTTGTACCCAGGTTGTGAGCTGAGGAGGGGATTCTATGTAATGAAGGTGCTTGCAAAGAGGAACCCAAGCCACTGGGACCTCACTTGACTCCGAGAATATTTTAAAGGTATTATTCAGTCTCATTGGCTTTCTTGGTCACCTTGTACATTTAATTTAATCTAGCTAGTTTCCTTTCTTGTCTGCTCACATAGTGGGGAGATACTCCTTCCTGCAGTCCTATGACATACGACTTACATGTCCTATGACAAATACCTATTCTGCCACTCCGTTTCCTTGTTTTTAAAAGGCAGGGGTCAGCTTGTCTAATGGTCTCTGAGGAGTCTGTCAGCTGCACCAGTGAAGTGACTGAGTACTTTTTTGTAGATTTTGTACTTATGTTGTTGTGATTTTTGGACCACATCTGGTGGTACTCAATGGTTACTCCTGAATCTGTGCTCAGAAATTACTCCTGGCAGGCTCAGAGGATCATATGGAATGCCGAGAATGGAACCCAGGTTGGCCGCATGCGCGTGCAAGACAAACGTCTTATCTGCTGTGCTATTGCTCCAGCCCCAGGCTCTGTGTTTTGTACCACAGCTGAGGATAGCCAGAAATGGGCTTTTGTACTAATGCTTTATAAAAATGTTCACAGGAATATTTATCTCTAGGACATAGATCAGTTTTTGTTTTTCCCATTTGGAAAGAGGAGTCAATATAGGATGTTAAACTGTGATAGCAAGAAAACCTGGGTTCTTGGAGGAAGCTAACCTAGAAGGGAGTTGTGGGAGGCCGGGAGGGAGTGTTGTTAAAGGTACTGAACTTTCTGAACAGGTTATTTTTCTCATTATTAATATTATAGAGAGATTCAAGTAAATGTAAAAAAAGTTTTTAGAAAATTTAGGGACACCCAAATACTGAATAATAGGAAGGCAATTAAAATAGATGAAAATAAATCCATATGCTGCAGGAGTGTGTGCTACTAGAATTAAGCTGTAGAATAATAATAAGAAATGTGGTTTGACTGTATAATTAAGTAAAGAAACATTTTTTGATACCTGAAGATTACAGGATTCTATTTTTATTAAACTATATGGGAACATGTACAGATAAATAAAAAGATAATATATTTTGACATGTTAATATTGGTTTCCTTAAATGATGAAATTATGGTGCTTCTTACCTTTTGGTGTTTTGCTGTATTACTAAAATGTCTATGACCCTATATATTAAAATCATCTATATAATGTCATGCAATTTTTGCAGTACCTCACAGTACAAGGTCACAGTCCATGTTGTCAGCATGAATTGATCAGAGAACATAATGCAAAGAAACAATGGCAAATCCACTGGTTTGAAAGGCTCCATTTTCTATTCTGACCTTATATTGTGTTTGCTTCTCTTGGGGGGAGAGATATCACATTTAGCAGTGGTCAGGACTTACTCCTTACTCCTGACAGAGCTTGTGGGGGGCACATTTGGTTTTGGGAATTGAGCCAGAGTTGGCAGCATGCAAGGCAAGTGCTTTAACTTGTAATCTCTTTGATCCAATACTTTTAATTCTCTAAGCCAGGGGTCCTCAAACTTTTATAACAGGGAGCCAGTTCATTGTCCCTCAGACTGTTGAAGGGCTGAACTATAGTTAAAAAAAAAACCCAACAACTATGAACAATAGTGGTCTGCAGGCCATAGTTTGAGGACCCCTGCCCAAGACCAAGAGGAGGAATCAAGAAAGAGACAGGAGGGGAGCCAGAGAGTGCCTCACACGTTCCACATATATGCATTGTGGGCTCTGGACGAGTCAGCTGCTAAGCAAAACAGGAGTGGCAAAAACAACTGGTGGGCTTGATAAATGTCCTCAGTGGGCTGGTTGTGGCCTGCGGGCTGTCATTTGAGGACCTTTGCTCTAAGTGTAAGGCCACTAGCAAGCAAACAAGGAGCCTCTGACCATTTGCCTCCCTGTCTCTGAGAATTTACTAGGAATCAGGGGCTGAGAGCACATGGACCTGCAGGTCAAAAACTGCCCCTTCCCCACTGCTGTTCCAGAGGATTGGGTGTTTGCCCCTTCTCCGCTGCCTTGAGAGTCTCTAGCTCATAGGGAGGAAGAGGTCTGTGGCTACCAAGGAGCCCATAACCAGTACCTGCAGCCGCGTGGCTTCCTCTGCCCACCAGTCCTCAAACTCCTTCTGCAGCTTCACCTTGGCTTTTTCCATGAGTAACTGCAAGTGCTCAATCTCCACCTTCAGGGCCTTCAGGTGCACGAAGTGTGTTTTATAGCTGCAGTGGAAATAAAGAAGCATCTCAAAAGTCACTGGCAGGGAGAGTAGACTTTTTTGGGCCCTGAGCAGACCCATTGGGCTGCAGAATCTGTGCTTCAAAGGTCTGACAGTGCTGCTCCCGGGCTAGGAACTAGGACCCCTAGAAGACCCCAGAAGCCAGTATGTGGTGCCACAGACTGGATCTGAGGAGTCAGTGTTTTTTCCCAGTTGGTCCTTGGGCACTGTGAGAAGGAATTCACCTTCTTAAGGATAGCTTCCAGTATGGAGCACTGGGCAGATGATGAATTCATTTACCCCTCTTTACTATGAAGACGTCTTTACCCCTTTACACCACTCTATTTCAATCTGTATTATGAAAACTCTTCCTTGGGTCATTGCCACTCCCAGATTTGAAACTGGGCTATTGGGAAGTGCAATAACTTGCTCTCTACCATAGGGCGAGTCAACAGGGCAGGTAGAATTTGAACCCCAATCACCAGGCTCTGGACTTACATTCCACTGGTTCACTTGGATGCCAAGGACTTATTCACAATACATTTGCCAGTGTGAATGGATTTGGGGACTGGCTACATGAATCAGAAGAAACTAACTGTTCAATAGGAAATGAGTGAGGAGTAAAACCTGAGAGGTAGCAGGTCTGATAAGATGAGGTTGGGAACGTGGGCTATGAGGAACTATGAGGGTGGCATGGCCTGGATACATAGGAAATGGACTGGGAAGAAACAGAAAGATGGATGTGAGGGAGAACAGACAAAAGGGAGCTAACCCAGGGATTGGTAAGTAGCAGCAGGCTGTTAGGGGTCTTCAAACTACGGCCCTCGGGCCACTTATTGTATTTATTCCCATTTTGTTTCTTCACTTCTAAATAAGATATATGCAGTGTGCATAGAAATTTGTTCATAATTTTTGTTTTTACTATAATCTGGCCCTCCAACAGTCTGAAGGACAGTGAACTGGTCCCCTGTTTAAAAAGTTTGAGGACCCCTGGTCGGTGGATGGGTTCTGGAAGGACAATGGCAGAAGGAAACCCAATCATCAGGAGTGGCCTGGAGGTTGCTCTCATGTTTAGGATGGCAAGTATGTGTGCAGGAAGGGTCTGTCCAGCCAACCCAGAGGTTGAGCCTCTTCTGGATGTGGAGGAGACAACAAACATTTGTTGGAGGTATAAATGAACGAACTAGAGTGCGACTGGAGTGGTTGGTGAGGGTCTGCTTACATGATGTGTCTCAGTGATGGCCACATCATCTCCTTGTTCTGTAAAAAATAAATTACTCCAGGACCCTAGATGGCTGCTTCAGAGTTAGTCTGCTGTCAGCGCAGTTTACAGGAGAGGAGGGGACTCCAGGGAGACAGCTGTGGTTATACTCCTGGATGCCCCTAGATGGCAGCAGTAGATAAACTAAGTGGCTTAAGGTGCATTAGACTGGGGGTCTAATGGGTGTATCAAGGTTCTCTAATCTAGATTGTCCTTCTGCTTCCTTTTCCAAGCTTGCATCACTGCGGATGGCACATCTGCTCATTCAAAGGTTGCATCTCCAGCTATCTGATTTGCTGGACCCACTTCCCATGAGTAGCTACAGGGGTGTAGGAGAGACAGTACAATGGGTAGGACTCTTGCCTTGCACAAGACTGACCCAGATATGCTTGTAATCATGGTGCTTAAAAAGATATTTATAATAAAAAATGCAAGAGATGAAAAAAAAAAGACTGACCCAGGAGTGATCTCTGAGTGCAGAGTAAGGAGTAACCCCTGAGTGCTACAGGTGTGACCTCCCATACAATGAAAAAAAGAACGAATAGCTTTAGAGCCTGGTGTGGTTCCTCTACTCCACCACCCACTCCCTAGTGTATGCACGCCCGCCCGCATACACGCACACACACACAACTCCAGAATTTCCTCAATAACTCTACAGGGTGAAGTGAGGATGTGTGTGGAAGAAAAAAAAGGAAGAGAACCTTCATTGAAGCATTATTCACAATAACCAATAACCAACTGTCCAAGAGCAGATGACTGGATACTGTGGGCTACTACTTGATTATAAGAAAAAAAACAAAGAATGTAATTTGCCGCTATGTGGATAGAACTGGACAGGATTATACTGAGTGAAATCAGCCAGAAAAATCTGACAAAAACAGAATGATCTCTATCATATGTGGGCTATAAAAGCAAGGGAACAAACAAATGACTAAAAGCAACAAACAGGATCTGAAAACTGGGCTACAGAATTGAGTTTACCAAGGATTGGGGCAATGGGTGGTTGGGAGGGGCCCAGAGACGATGGTGCAAGGAAGCGGAAACTCTAGTTGAGGGTGTGGTGTTGGTTGCATGAAACCCATCATGAACAGTACTGTAAACAACAATGACTAAAATAAATTAAAGTTTTAAAAATAGAGACCTTTTTTTTTCTTCCTCCAGCTGTGCTCGAAGCTTCTCCTCTACCAGGTCTGGCACCGGGGGTCCTGTTGTATTTTCTGAGATGCCTGCAGAAGGGAGATGCTGTTAATTTACTTCAGGGAAGAAAAATGAATGTACAAAGAGGTATTTTAGGTAACATAAGAGCTTTCACAGGGAAAGGGCCTCTGAATTCCTTCAGTTTTTCCTTTGTGTCTTCCACTGTACTACCCTGCTCCCACCTTAGCTAATGCTTTCTCTCCTTTCCTTTCAAATCCCCAGGGAAAGTGCAAACTTGCCTTCTCTAGCCTTTCATAAACCAAGAACCTTGCCTACCACCTCTCGTTTTTCTTTGCACTAGTAGAGGTATAGAATTCTCCAGACTCAAATTATGGGATTTTTTTTTTTTTTGGTGTTGTTTCTGCACAAAAGGTCCCCGTAAGGACCCCTGTGATGCTAACGAGTTCCCTGACTGAGCACAACACTTGAATATCTCACCAAGAAGCCACTTTGATGCCTTGAGTTAGTCTGTGTGCTAGCTGGGGTCGGATGGGTTGGAGGTACTGCTTGTCATCTGAGACATTTTCTGGTGGTTGCGCTGAACTTCTTTCATTTATTTATTTGCTTTTGGTGTGGGATTTTGGGACACATTTGTTGTTGTTCAGGCCTTACTCATGTTGGTGCTTTGGGATCACTCATGGCAGTGCTCAGGGGACAGAATGCAGCAGGCCAATTCCCAGTCATGACTATTTCTTGAGTGCTTTCTCATTCCAGGTTTTGTCAAATTCTCCTGGACACAGGATCCAGGACTACTTACTCATTGTCCATCCTCAAAACAATGGACTAGAAAAAGCATTACCTTCTCAAATGTCTGCTAAATCCAAGGCACAGAGAGGATTCTGTCACTCAAGGTCATACAGCTCATTAGAGGCAATGCTGGGATTGAAAACCATTTTTTCATGGTTCTTAAGAGCCCATTGTGGCCACACTAGTCAACCTCTGGCATCTCTTTCATCATTTTCTGGGCCATGCTATTTTGTCATTGATTTCAGTGAAGTTTGTAGTCACTTAAATTTTTTGTTTGATTGATTTTTTTTTAGGGGGCCACATCTTCTGGCTCTCAGGAATTGCTTCTGACTCTACCCTCAGGAATCACTCCTGGCAGGCTTGGAGTATCATATGGGATGCTGAGAATCAAACTTGGTCAGCTGTGTGTAAGGCAAGAACCTCACCTGCTGTACAATTGGTGACCCCACTTATGGTCAATTTAAACACTTACCTATTTTTACAAGTACATGGCTGCCAAAACACACCCTATTTCAGGATGGCTGGCCTTTGGATCCCAGATTTAACATGTGCCATTTCTCGGGGCTTTGCAGAGATATCTGTCTTCCCTCTGTGCTTTCCCTCTAACCCCCCTTGATGATGTCTTAACTGGGCCTTTTCAGTCCTTGTTTTACCCAGTGACAAATATACTAAGTGGCTCAAGAGTTTGGCCTTTATCTTCCGGGCACCTGTTCCCCTCTCTGCCTCCTGTCAAGGGACATCTGCCACTTGTAAATGAACTGAGCAGGTGTCCCCACATTATCTAAACATATGCAGGAGGTGTAGCTACCACAGAGCTCCCAAGAGGAGATGCCCATGTCCCCACACAGCTGCATTTCATTGCTTTAAGGAGACCACCTGCCTGTCCACATGGCCCATGCTTCCAAAGTTCAGGGTTGGGAAGCTTTGGTGTGGAAAGGTTTGACATGATAGACAGAAGGAAATCTCTTCCTAACAGCCCCATGAGCACAGGACTTGAAAAGAACTGAGTATTATTTCCTTTCCTAACAGTTACAGAGATGAGCAAATTTATCTTCCAGCTGGTTAAGCCCCCAAACTGTCAATCTCTTTTTTTCCTGTGAGCTCTGCACACACAGCGGGAAACCTGAGACATTCAGTGACAATCTGTGGCGGGTGACTGGTTGCATGAGGGGCTGCTGGAGTGGGGTGAAGGAAGACCTGCTGGGTCCCTCACTGGGGTGTTCCTGTCTTTGTCATGGAGCAGAGGGTGGGTATAGTGGAAAGCAAATGACTTTCCCTATGAAATTTTCCGCTGTCCAACAGGGGGAAGAATGTCCTCTGCTGTGGTTGGGCTCCTGCTGCACCTCATTGCTAGCTGTTTCCTCATTGGCACCTTGCAGCTTCCCCTGTATGATCATACAGTCATAGGGTGGCTCAGAAGTATGTGGGGTGTTGAGAAACAGAGGCCAGGAGAGCACTGGGAATCGAACTAATATAGAAACAAACCATTGAGGTTGTATGTGGAGACTAAGCCTCTGCTTTGTTTCATGGTCACCTCATTTATGTAATACTCCAGTTAAGTGTATCCTATCCATAAAAGGGACATAGGGCTCAGACAGTGCCAGGAAGCTCCCTAAGACCAAAGCCAGGGTTTGAATGGGGGCTCATCACGCATTTAGGTTTGGGAATGTAGACCCCAAGGGCAGTCTGCAGGATGATAGGGTGCAGCTGCAGTGTTAGAGAGGGGGCCCTGTCTGAGATGGGAAACACTGAGCAGACACCTGAGTGAAGGGAGGAAACAAGCAAGCTAACAGCAGGACCAAGAACGGCCATGGCCAGTGCAAAGGGCAGGGGGCTATTTGTAAATGAGAAGAGCTGCTTTTGCATGCTGCAGTTGATAAGGGAGAAAGGTCAGAAACCCAGAGAGGCCAGGGCTGGAGGGTTTTAGGGAGAGAGAGAAATGACTATATTCCTTTGATAGTTAAGCCCAACCTTTTTTTTTCCTTCCCAGATCATGACAAAGCTGCTCACAGCATAGTTCGTGGGAGATGGCGCCAGGCTGCTAGAGGCCTCCTAAATGAATAGGAGGGAAAGCTGAGGTGAGAGACGTTGGGCTCCACAGATTCCCAAGGCACAAGTTCTCCATGTTGTATGACAACCATGGGGGGTCTTGCCAAAGGTATTGTGTGCCCTGTAAAATTAGTGTGAGTCCCTCAGGAGGCAGCCTGACTGCCTCTGATGCATTCTGACCCTCTCAGTAGTGAAGTTGGAGGCTGGGGACACAAAGGAGTCCAGAACAAAAGCATCCAAGCTGGAATAGAGGGAGAGGAGGGATGTAAAGGCAGGACTTGGCAGAGCTCCATGCCCACAGGAGTTTGGCCAGGGACAGAGCCTCCAGTGTCCTGACAAGAGCTCTTCTTTCAAGCACAGGGTTGTAGTGGGTAGAAAAGCACAGGAGGTCGCAACTCTGAGGTCACAGTCTTAGAGGCTACACTGTGAATCCATGCAAGGTTATACAAAGGCAAGAAGAAAGTGCTCCGTGCTTGTGACTGCAGTGAATGCCACACAGGAGGCAGCCCTGAGCTGTCAGGGAGTGAACAGACTGACCTCACCTCTGAAGCCGCCAGAGTGTTTGGAAACTAGTGGCAAAAGGACAAGAGGGGCGATGGCTAGGCAGGTCAGCTGCCTATGATGCCCCTCTTCTAGACATGGTTGGAGGGATCACAAGACAGAAGAGGAAACTCCTTTTCCCAAATGCTCTGCCACTGCTCCCAGACACTGCTCCCGGACAGCTATTCTATATCTCAAATGTTCACAAGCTCATATCCTCAGTTTACTGGTTCTCAGATGAAGGTGCACCTGGAAGAAACTCCAGAGTGTATGGAAGAGCGCAGCTATGTGCACTTCAGACCCACCCAGGTACTCTCTAGAATGTTCACTGAGAGTGCACCTTTCAGGGCTGGAAAGGTTAAGAGCTTTAAGGGGTAAGGCTCTTATATCTGCTGCAGACTCTACTTTGAACCCTGGCACTACAGGCTCCTCCAGAACACTGCTGGGAGTGACCTCTGAGTGTAGAGGTCACTCTCCTTCCTAAGCACCATTGAGTTTGGCTACAAACCACCCCCTGACATCCACCAAAAAATAAAGATAGAAAGAAACACCTCTTTTGGCTTTGAGCCCAGCTGCTATGCAAGTAGGAGTTACTGAGAATGTGGGACCTGCAGGGGCTTAGACAGGTTTGTTTGTAGAAGCTGGCACAACCAGCACTGTCTACACATTTGGGACTGATGGGAAAGTGCTCAGGACTGTGTAGTAAGAAAGGGGTACTTTGTCTAGATGGAGCTGTGTGTCTTGGCCTCATGTAGGTTGTGGGAAAACTAATGCTGACAGCCCTAGCATAGCTGCAGTGCTTATGTATGCGGCTCACATATCCACAACACCTATGGCAGATTTGGAAACTAAGTTCTGACAACGAACTACACCTTTCTGGAGGAGTGGGGGGGGGGTGTCTCTGATCAGGAGAACTGGGATCTGTGTGACTTCAAAGTTGGTGCTTTCTCCTTAGTGATTCAAATCATAAAGGAAACAGAGCACTAAAGGCATCTTGACTTTACTTGGCATTTGAAGGCCAAACTTTTACTTTTTCTGGAGCTGGACTTGAGAAAAACCCTTATTCTTTCCCTCACACCTGGAGTGCTGACCGGTGACAAAGGACCTGTGAGCTGAAATCATAACCAAAATTATGGCCCCACATATCACTAGGGCTCTCTGGCTGGCTGTGAGGAGTATTTCAGTACCATCCCCTGCCAAGTTTAGACCTTGAAATGGTCAGAGGAGACCTGCTTAATTGTGTGCTGAGAGTCAAAAGAAAGTGGACTGACATGTCCCACCAGGCACAACCACTGCTGGAAGGGCCCAGTGGACTTCCATAGTGCAACAGCCTTGAGCCTGACATGGATCCTTTATGGACTCTGTTATGGCAGACAGAACATCAGAGTCAGGGGACAATCCTAACTGGCTTCTTCAGCTATCCAACTAATGAGATTCATTTTCTGAACACCTGTTATGGGGCCTCCTTAAGGCTGAACTGTTTCTCAGAATCATGGATCACTCAGTATCACCTTATTGGAGCAGTCAAAAATGTCTATTCCTACAGAGATTGATGATGTCAATGGCTCAATTACTACAATGGTCGTTAGCTCAGAGGCAAAGATGCTGGCTTTCCAGTCATATAATTTCTTGTTTAATGGTTCACATTTATTGTCAGTTGGAATGATCATATGTACCAGGTGCCCGTACCACCATCCATCGTAATGTTGATTTTGTGTAACATCCTGGCTGCCCCTAATATGCCCCTAATATGCATGGTAATGACTGATCATTTCTGATGCATTCTTTCTTTCTTTTTTTTAGTTTTTGGGTCACACCCAGCAGTGCTTAGGGGTTACTCCTAGATCTACGCTCAGAAATTGCTCCTGGCAGGTTTGGGGGACCATATGGGATGCCAGGAATTTGAACCACTGTCCTTCTGCATGCAAGGCAAATGCCTTACTTCCATGCTATCTCTCCGGCCCCTCTGATGTGTTCTTTTTTTTTTTTTTTGGTTTTTGGGCCACACCCAGCGTTGCTCAGGGGTTACTCCTGGCTGTTTGCTCAGAAATAGCTCCTGGCAGGCATGGGGGACCATATGGGACACCGGGATTCGAACCAACCACCTTTTGTCCTGGATCAGCTGCTTGCAAGGCAAACGCCGCTGTGCTATCTCTCCGGGCCCTCTGATGCGTTCTTGACCCTTGCCCCCACACTCATTCTCTCCTCTTTCTCTCTTCTACCTAATAGGACCTGAGATGAAGCTGCTGGTCATCACTTCCTTCATAGTTACTTTCCCTGTTCTAAAATAGTTAGAATATGTTAGAATGCCCAGCTAAGATTACACACTTAGTATGTATGTTACCCTTTAATCTCAGATATTTTCTCTTGTCCAAGAACTGTTCCCTTTCTGTGGTTGAGGCAGATGAACCATCTGCATCAGGTCTGTGTAAACCTTTAGGCAACATGAAGGATAGTGGGACACTGGAAAGCCATTTCTTGTCTCAATGCTTCTTCAGTGTGACACACAATGTCACCTTTGTTCCAATAGGACTTCAAAATTCTCCTCTTTCCACAGTCCCTTCCCCTTCTGTTTCTTTCTTTTGGTTTATACTTTTCATTTCTCTGTTGACAGCCACTCAGAGGCCGGCATGATGATCATCTCTCCTAGAATCCCTAAACCTCACCTCCAGAGGTAATCAGGTAGACAGAATATTTAAGTCTCAGTAACTATTTATTTCTTCCTCATTGTTTTATGGCTGGAATGCTGGGGTATCTCTTGTGATTTCCTTATGCTTTGTGATTAGACCCCTATTCAACTCTCTTCACAATATCTGACTTGCTGCCTCCTGTTTTCTGATAGGATTCTACATCACATGGGCTCAAAGTGAGTGAGTAACTATCCATAAAAAGTGAATTTGCTTATATCTAGGGAATTACTAGTGAAGGACCTATAAGGAAAAGACAGTTTTGAACTTCTATTGGACACAGAGGGCAGATATATATATTTTTTATTTTTGAGCTGTACCTGGCAGTACACAGGGGTTACTCCTGGCTCTGTACACAGAAATCACTCCTGTCAGGGTCAGAAGATCATATGAAAGCCAGGGATTGAACCCAGGTCAACTTCATGCAAGGCAAGTGTTCTCCAAGACGTGCTATTATTCTGGCCCCAATAGAGCCATATTTTGGTAATGCCAGGCAAGGAGGATCATTCACCAATAGCTTTTCCTCACCTTTTCTCTAGTTCTTCCTTAGGGAAACTGAGTTTAGTAGACTGAGGGAGAAGGTGGGCTAGGGAGAGAAAAGGGGCTTTTCCTCCTGGCACTTGGCCTCATTTGAGAGGAATTTGAATCACAGAGATGATTGTTACAACATAAAATAAAAAGGGCGACTGTGTTGTCTGATTTATTTTAACAATGAATGACCAGTGAGTTGAGTTACTCGGTGGTTCAGTCTCCATGCAGAGGGCAGAGAAAAGACTACCCATTTGGTAAGGAGACAGTGGAAGAAAGCCAAGGTATGACTCAATGGAAGTATGTATGCTTTACATGTGGGAGGTCCTGGGTTCTATTCCTGACACTAGCAGCACACATGTATACATATGTGCACACACATGAACAGTATATAAATATGGGCATTTGAGCACATAAAGACATACAAAGACACATGTATGTACATATGGGCACAAATGTGCACATGGACACACACACAACGTAGGAGACTCTCACAAGCACCTCCCATGTATTGTTTCTCATGTCAGCAACCTTCTTTATTAAGTTCTTAGCAGAAGATGCAATCAATTCCCCTGGAGGAGAAATTGAGAAGTGATACATTTTGTTTTCATCTTTAAGTAAAATGTTTCTGACATAAACAGTAACGAGGAAAATTAATATTAATTAGAATTAAATTGGGATTTGCTTTTTTACTACCACTTCTATCACAATGATTCTGTGAAAACAGCAATTGAAGTTTGATCTCTGGACCCAGGAAATCCAGACCTGGATAGACTTCTGGAAATCGTGACACATTTTGAACAAACATAGAAAATTCAGAAGAGAATATAAATAACCACCAGGTCCTACCTCTGTATTTTGAATATTCAAGGTAGTTTGCTACAATTGCTTCAGTTTGTTTAAACTAGAATATTCTAGAATTTGGGGTTGACTTTTCTTCATTCTCCCTTTCTGAAGGCAGCACTACCCTTATGGTACCTTCTTCTGGTTCCTTTATTCCATCAATGTCCCTTAACTATTATGGCTAGTTTGGGGAGAAGAGTAGAGTGTCAGGGATGGAACCCAGGGCATCACATATTCAAAGCTCGAGTAATAATACCATTAAACTAAATTCCAGAGCCTCTAGCAGTTTCCTGACCTAAGAGAAGGTGGCATCATGCTCTCACTGTAACATTCATTGGACTCTTGACTATGAATGTATTATAGTCAGCATATATATGTATTTCTATAATTATGATGTCCTCACAATTAAGTATACATTACTCTAACTTTCTCTTCATTAAATAGAATGGAAAGGTTTGGATTTAAATGGTGTCCTCCATATAGATACTTCAGCAATTTTTCTGCAATCACCATTGTGTTTTATGATTTATTCACATCACCACATGCAGATTTAGTTTATTCATTTTCAATTCTCTGTGGTATTCCATTATATGAATATATCATCACTGTAGCTTATTTATTCCATCCCCTACTGGGGGGCTCCTGTTTTTGTTTTCTGCTTATCTGGCTGCAGGGTAGAGTAGAAAGAATGCTGGGCCCCTTGCACACTAAATGGGGCACCTTATCAGTGTATATTCCTATGTATGTGATGGCAGGATTGTCAGTTCTGTGAAGATTTAATGATACCAGATATTGCCAGACTCATTTCCAGTGGTTGCCAGAGGCTTGAGCTGCACAAGTCACCTCTTTGCTTCTTTTTTACTATTTAATTTTTCTTTTGAATGAAAACATCTCAGCTGAGTGTTCTCTGTTTATAGCTTGACTGTACTGTACCCCACTATCTATCTATCTTGGCCCCTTGTGGGTTCTCAAATAGGCAGTGTGTTTTCAAAACACCACCTAAAAGCATTTTGTTGATTGCCTAGTTGCCCTTACTCCAGCCCTCATAATTTGTATCTGAGCATAAATGACTCCAGTTCCTGTTGGTAGACCTTCCCCAGACTCATAATCAACTTGTCTGGAGAGAAGGGCTTATCTAATTCCACTCCAAAGGAAACAAAATGACCTCGGAAACACAGTTTTATAATGGTGTTAAAGGAAATGTCATTCCTGGGCAGAGAATTTCCAAGAACAAATGGAATTTGTTCTCCTGTCTCAGCAGAGAAAGGAGAGATGGGGCCCAGAATACAATATTTTATTATTTAGTTATATATGGGGAGCAGGTTGAGATATACCTGGCCATGCTTGTGCAGGAGCTACTCCTAGCTCTGTGTTTGGGGCTCATTCATGAAGGTGCTCAGGGCATTATGTAGGGTCAGGGATCTAAGGAAACTAGGCTTCTCAAATGTAAGGCCAGCACCTGAAATCCTACATTATCAATCACTTCAGTCCCTCATTACATTTCTGACTAGCAGGATGACTGTCTTCTAGACGTTTTGTTGTTACAAATGAATTGTGTGCCCCCTCCATTTATATGTTGAAATAAATCGAAGCTCAATATGATGGCATTTGAAGGTGGTGAGGGCCCGAGAGTGAGTTTATATAAATGGAATTATTTGTCTTAAAAGACCAGATTCTGAGGCCAGAGAGATAGCACAGTGGTATAGCATTTGCCTCACATGTGGCAATTCAGGAGGGACCTTGGTTTGAACTCCAGTGTCCCATATGGTCCCTGGGCCAGGAGCAATTTCTGAGCTCATAGCCAGGAGTCCCCGAGTGTCACCGGGTGTGGCCCCCTCCTTAAAAGAAAACCATATTCCCTCCCCTCCCCTCTCCTCTACTCTCCCTACTCTCTCCCCTCACCTGATATCTTGACAGACACATTGACAGAAGGGAAGTTGACACTGGTGGTAGGACTGGTAGTGAAATATTGCAAGTCTAAAGTTCAACTGTGAGTAACTTTGTGCTTTAATCAAATAAAATATTAAAAAATTAAGAAGCTACCTTGTCCTCTTTGCATCATTTTTCTCATAATTAAAAATAAAAAATTAAAAAAATAAAAATTAAAAATTAAAAAATTAAAATATTTAAAAAAAAAATGTAAGAAGCCAGAGCATTAGCTCACTCCTTCCACCTTTTAAGGACAGCGGGAAATGCACCTACTGGCACCCAGAAAGAGCCCTCACAGGAAGCCAACTTCCTGACACCCTCTTCTTAGACCACTGAAGTTCAGAACAAGGAGAAAATACATTTCTGTTGTTTGCTAGATGCCTAGTTTGTAGTCATTGCTTCACAGAATTCTCAGTGACTGATTCGTCCAAAGTGGCACTGGGTTTCTAACACATTTTTGTGAGGAAATACAATGGAAGGGGCAATAGGTAAAAGAATCATCAGTGGGTTAGAGCCACTGTGGTGGAAATGGGAATATACTTGGGCCCCAGGATTTTTTTGTTTTGTCTTTTTTTGAGTAACATCTGGTAGTGCTCAGGAGTTACTCCTGGCTCTGCACTCAGAAATGGCTCTTGGAAGCACGGGGTGGGGAGGGGGGGGAAGGCATATGGGATGCTGGGATTTGAACTACCGTCCGTCCTAAATCAGCTGCATGCAAGGCAAACACCCTACTGCTGTGCTATCTCTCCAGCCTCCGGGCCCCAGGAGTGAGGAACTGTGTGGCTAGAGAGGCGGTGGCACCATAAGACAATCTATAGTGATACCAATTGGAGTTAGTGGTCCAGAGATGTTGTATGGCTCTGTGGCTGGCAGCAGTGCCAACTGCTCGGGGATTAGATTCTTAGCACTTAGGACCCATGAGGATGTGCTGAGCATCTACTTGGTTCTGGATTATTGGGTTTGCACCTCACTTAGCACTCAATGCTGTCCCTCAGGCAGATGCTCTTCTCTCATGGCTCCAGGACTATCAGGAAGGTATATGGACCATGGTCACATCACCATGGAAGAAGGCTCTCCAAATGCCAAATGCCAGTGCCTTTTCTCTACATTACAGTTGCAGTTCAAGGCTTTTGAATCAGTCTGGAAGTATTCAAAGGACACAGAGCAGTGGCTGTGTGGGAAACAGGCAGAAATATGGATTGGGATTTTTTTCCCCAATGTCTCCATTTTGAGCCCGAGAATTTGTATTGCTGTAGATTTTCTGTATTCATAATCAACTGTGGATTAAAATCCACTCAAGGGGTGAGACTTTATCATTTGTCATTTAGAATGCCACTTGACTAAAACCAACTAGATGCCAGCTGAGCCTCTGGCAGTTGCTTCCTTGAATTTTGCCTCACTTTAAGATGGCACCATTATGGTTATTTCTGAGATATCAAAAATGCTTGTGGTCCCTCCAAGTGCCTCTGTCTTTTCTCCAAAGTTGAGTGCTTCCTGCACATGATAAAGCAGTTTGGATCTGTCTAAAATTATGGTGCCTAAGGGTAAAAGATTGTTAGATTCATTTGTTCACTAAGTGGAAATTTAGCCCATGCCAGCTTTAACTCAGGGACTGTGTAGCACTGGACATCATTTTATTTGACAGATGTAGGAATCTGGCCACAGGGTACCTTGGCTGGTTCCTGGGACTCTTGAAGGCCATTATTAGATTCCTTAGCTACCATGAATGCATGCAGCTGTGATGAACTGAGAGCATACTGGGCCTGTCCACAGCTCAGAATTAGAGAAATAAAGACGCTAAATTCAGTAGAGGATATAAAGGCACTAAATTCAGTAAAGGAGTTGATCTTAGGATAGAAGTACACATTGAGATGAAGAAAGCTATGGGGAAGGGAAGTGGGAATTAACCCCCTTTAAATGTCTCTCCAATACTCACAAAATCTGAAGGAAGATGTGTTGAAATCTGCAGACTGTTTTCTTCAAATAAAGCTCAAGAGCAAAATGAGTAATGTCAATGGCTTTGGGTGAAGAGGGTGGGTTAAGTCAGGAGTCCTGTTTCTTGCTAGCTCCCTTAATCCTTAGCCCAGGATCCTAAAGGAGCCATGCAGAACATCCACAGAGCCTGGTTGGAAAAGAGCTGACCTAGGGGAAGCTGGGAGGCTCCCTCCCGTCCAGCCTCAACCACAGTTCTTCTCTTCCTGCGGTTGTACACACACTTCATCTCTGCATGGGCACACAGTGAAGTCTGGGGAATAAATGGAGGACGGGCTGGCCTTTTGCTTTATCTCACATTTGTTGAGCCTTGGTACAGAATTCCAAAAAGCCTTTAAAGATGCATTTGGAGTGGGGGGTTGGGCCACACCCAGCAGTGTTTAGGTATTGCTCTTGGTTCTGTGCTCAGAAATCATTCCCGGCAGCCTCGGGGGACCACATGGAATGCTGGGAATCGAACCTGGGCCCATCCCGGGTCGGCCACGTGCAAGGCAAATGCCTTACCGCTGTGCTATCACTCAGGCTCTCTAAAGAAGCAGTCTAAACTGATTTGACATCAAATGGAGTATAAAGTGGCCAGCTGGAACGGAGGCCTCTCTTTGGAGCAGCCAGGAATGCCACTAGAGGTCACTGTAGGAATTCTGTTTGGGAGGAAAGCACTTTTTGGAGGAGCCAAATCGCAGAGCTCCATTAGCTGAAAACCTCCACTTTTGGCCTTCCCAGTCTTTTTTTTAGGGCTCCTGCAGGGGATCCCCAGCATTGTGGGTCATTCAGGGTCAGGTAGAACATACTGCTCAGCAATCATCGAAGGGCCCCAGGGACCCAATTCAGTCACAATGGAAAGTTGAGCGGCGGGAGAGAGACAGCACAGTGCTACTTTTGTTCAGGAAGTCTTTGCTCACAGTGGGGTGAGGGGTGTGTGGGAAGAATAGCAGGAGGACAAAATATTTAAGAGTTCCTTATCAGTGGAGGAACTCAGATACCATTTGCCTCCTGCCAATATTATGCTGGGAACATTTAAATAAATTTCTTTGTCATTATCATTATCGTGATGTTATCCCAGAAGTTGGGTTAAAGAATAAATGCAGAAAAAAGGGGTTTTGTTTTCTGTAATGCTTGTAGTGGGCACATCTGTTAGCATCTGAGGGGCAGCAATCCCCTATTTCTAGCAACCACGAATTATCCATCTAACACCAGGGGCCAGGCCAGGTCACCCGCCCTTGGTGATAGATAGTGTGTAACTGGAGAAACAGCCCAAGATTGTGCTGGAAAACATTAGGAGGAACACCTCTTCTGGCGAAGGGTAGAAAAGTGTTTTATTTTTCCTTCTTTTTGGGGTGGGGTGGGGTGGGTCAGTGGTTACTCTAGGCTCTGCACTCAGAAGTCGCTCCTGGAAGGCACGGGGGAACATATGAGGTGCCAGGATTTGAACCACCGTCTTTCCTGAATTGGCTGCGTGCAAGGCAAACATCCTACTGCTGTGCGATCTCTGCGGCCTCGAAAAGTACTGCCTGAGTGGATGTAAGATGAAGACTTGGGGTGATGGGGTTGGGATGTTGTGGATGGTCACATTTATGAACTCATCAGCCAGCAAACAAGGGAGGAAGCCCAAGTTAGTGATTTTTTTCTAAATGAACTTTTTTTTTTCTTTTTTTGACTTTTGGGTCACACTCAGCAGCGCTCAGGGGTTACTCCTGGCTCTATGCTCAGAAATCGCTCCTGGTAGGCTCGGGAGACCATATGGGATGCCGGGATTCGAACCACCGTTCTTCTGCATGCAAGGCAAATGCCTTACCTCCATGCTATCTCTTCGGCACCGTAAATAAACTTTTCCTTCCTTCCTTCCTTCCTTCCTTCCTTCCTTCCTTCCTTCCTTCCTTCCTTCCTTCCTTCCTCCCTCCCTCCCTCCCTTCCTTCCTTCCTTCCTTTCCCTTCTGTCCTTCCTTCCTTCCTTTTCCCTTCTGTCCTTCCTTCCTTCCTTCCTTCCTTCCTTCCTTCCTTCCTTCCTTCCTTCCTTCCTTCCTTTCCCTTCTGTCCTTCCTTCCTTCCTTTTCCCTTCTGTCCTTCCTTCCTTCCTTCCTTCCTTCCTTCCTTCCTTCCTTCCTTCCTTCCTTCCTTCCTTCCTTCCTTCCTTCCTTCCTTCCTTCCTTCCTTCCTTCCTTCCTTCTGTCCTTTCTTTCTTTTTTCCTCCTTTCCTTCCTTCTTTCCTTTTCCCCTCCCCTCCCTCTCTTTCCCTCCTCTCCCTCCCTCCTTCCTTCTTTCCTTTCCCCCCTCCCTCTCCTTCCCTCCCTTCTCTTCCTCGCTCCCTCCCTCCCACCCACCCACCCACCCACCCACCCTTCCTTTCTTTCTTCTTTCCTTCCTCCTTTCCTTTTCCCCTCCCTCCTCTTCTTCCCTCCCTCTCCTGTTCTCTCCCTCCCTCATTTATTCTTTCCTTCCTTCCTTCCTCCTTCCTTCCTTCCTTCCTTCCTTCCTTCCTCCTTCCTTCCTTCCTTCCTTCCTTCCTCCTTCCTTCCTTCCTTCCTCCTTCCTTCCTTCCTTCCTTCCTTCCTTCCTTCCTTCCTTCCTTCCTTCCTTCCTTCCTCCTTCCTTCCTTCCTTCCTTCCTTCCTTCCTTCCTTCCTTCCTTCCTTCCTTCCTTCCTTCCTTCCTTCCTTCCTTCCTTCCTTCCTTCCTTCCTTCCTTCCTTCCTTCCTTCCTTCCTTCCTTCCTTCCTTCCTTCCGTCCTCCCTCCCTCCCTCCCTCCCTCCCTCCCTCCCTCCCTCCCTCCCTCCCTCCCTCCCTCCCTCCCTCCCTCCCTCCCTCCCTCTGCACAGTCATATACCCTACCCTCACAGTCCCTGCCCATGCTCTGAGACCTTGCATCCTGCTCATTCTTCAAGGCTTAACGCAAGCCTATGGTATTGGTGACAACCCACAGGGGCCACTCCAGTTAAGTCCCAATGGCTCCAATGGCCTGTTCCTCTCATCCAGATACAGTTCACATGCTTCTTGACAGTAAGATGTATCATTTCTATTTCATTACAAGAATTTGGCAGATTGTGAACTACACAAGGAGCGGTACCTGCTCAAATATTGTTCAGAAGAGATACTTGCAGGAAGGGGACTTATGATGGGGGGGGCATAATCCACATTCCCTGGGTCAATTGGTTTCTTCTCTGGGTGGATTTTCTTTCTGCTCTGAGAGACCATCAAAAAAGCAGAAATCTTGGAGTATGTGATCCCAGCCACTCCTATAAACACTTTTAGTGAGCTTTGTGTTAATGTCAGACCTCTTGCTTTTACTGAGGGTCGATAAAAGCATCATCTGGTTGAAACCCATTCTGGGGTCCTTTTTTGTAAAATGGCAGGTGAAGTCATTGTTCCCTGTGTCATTCAATGTCCTTTATACAAGCGTCTGTCTGCACAATAAATCCTGGTTTGTGTTTAGTTCCAGGAAGAAATTCTATTTCTTCAGATAAATTAGTGTGCTTCCTGATGTCAGAAAATGAACACTATGCTGCTCTGGCTGCCTTTCTATCTGCTTAGCGGCTGGATGAGAGATAGTCAGACGCATTGCTTGTGTGCAATGATCTGTATAGTGGTGGGAGCACCAGGAATTTATTCCTTCCATTTCTTTTAAACGGACTTATTTTATGTTTAAGTGTTTTCTTACACTTTTGCAAGATGTAAGAGTCTGGAAGTGGTCTTGGGGAGGCATTGATCCAGCCTATTGGCTCATTGTGGGTTGGAAGGGTGCAGCGATGTATCGAACGGCACACAGTGTCTGGGGAGCTCACATTTCAGTGTGCAGAATGGCTATCGAAGGAAATAATTACTAAACAAGCTCTGCCATGAGGCAGGAGGACAATACTGACAGGCAGAAGGAAAGGCTTCTTGGAAGGGGTCAAGAGTGAATTGCTTTAGGATTATAGTGGGAAGAAAGCAGTGAGTGGGATGATCTAAGACCAAACTGCCATCAGATGATATTATCTATGCATATATGCGGTCATGCTACCTGAGTGGAAGCGTTTCAGGACAGACATGGACTATCTGCCCCTTCTCAGTGCTATGCACTGGACTGAAGTGGGTGCCAAGGAGTAGTTAGAATCCAGACTAAGCACAGTGGATTAAGTTCACTGAACTCCACTGACCTGAATTGTAGAATTTAGCTCATGAAGTATTTTTGAGGAGTATTACAGAAGGCAATGCATGCAAAAGGCTTAGAATCCCACCAAGTACAAAGAGAAATGTTTGCTGGTTTCATCTGCAGTACAACATCCTTAAGGACAACTAATGCAGTAAAAGGGGTGGGAGCACAAAACAATTGAATTCTGCAAAGCATTCTGGCTCAGTTAGCTGAATTTGGCTCCATCAGTATCATTCCCCAAAGATGCTGGGCAGGAAAATAATGCTTTCTGAAACAAGAAATGTATAGGAGTAAGCCTTACTAGTAACATTTTTGGGGAATAGGGCGTCTAGACAGTGCTCAGGGACCCAGGCAGAGGACAATTCTGGTAATACTGGCCAACTGGGCTAGAAGTTTAATGCAAAGTCTTGAGGATATAATGCTGCCTTGTGGCTTGGACCAGAAAGGTCAGCCTACTGTGCTCCAGCACTATATCAGGCAATGCTCATAGGGACTATGTAATGCCAGGAATCAAACTCAGGTGGGGTGCATACAAGAATTGCACTGGAACTCCTATAATTTTTTTTCAATCTCCATCAATAACTTTGTTTTTGGGACACATCCAGCAGTGCT